>NC_135956.1:69922851-70072562 GCF_053455715.1 Rhinoraja longicauda
ATCATGGCTTGGTCTACCTTCACCAGAACCGACATAACTGGAATGCAAGGGAATGAGGGGGTGTCTGAAAGAGCTGTATAAAATCATGAGAGGAATAGAAGGGTGAATAGGTCTTTTTACCCAGAGTAGACAAATCGAGAATCAGAGGACACAGGGTGAGGTGAAGGGTGGGGGAAGATTTAACAGGAACCTGAGGGGCAACTTTTTTACACAGAGGGCGGTGGCTTATGGAACGAGCTGCCAGAGGAGGTAGTTGAGGCAGGTACTATCAACACTCAAGAAACATTTGGACGGGTACATGGACAGGACAGGTTTAGGATAGAGGCCTAGCGCGGGCAGCTGGGACTAGTGCAGATGGGGACATGTTGGTCGGCATGGGCTAGTTGAGCCAAAGGACATTTTTTCATGCTGTAAGACTCTATGTCTCTAGTTGAGATGAGGTTTGAGTTAAGTTGAGTTTATTTTGCTGTACCTTGGTACACGCGACAAGAAATTAAACTAAACTCAATTCAAAACTCATCCCAACTAGAGACTTACTAACTAACTAACTAACTAACTAACTAACTAACTAACTAACTAAATAACTAACTAACTAACTTAACTAACTACTAGTGAACTAAACAACTAACAAACTAACTAAGTTTACCACCAACTTTCACAAGGGTATTGAGGGAAGGACAAATAGTGCTGCCCTTGTCTGCAATGCCCTGAAAATGTTTACGTAAACATTTCCTTCCCCTAATCCTCCTTCAAAAGGCAGAGAGAAATTTAATTCTCTCTTGATGCATTATTAATCCACTGCATGCCTGGTACCTAGTCAATCTTTCCTCTTTCAAACATCCCCTCTCTCAGGGCTGTTCCTCAGGCAAGCTTCAGATTCTCGGGTTCAGCCAAGGGCAATAGTCTGGATGAATTTGCTGGTGACCTGCTACATGTTTTAAATGCCACGGTCTGAATCACAAAGACTATCACCTCTCTGAGAAGAGAGACGGGTCATCACTTTGTGGATCCGTTTTGCAAGCTCGGAGCACCTGCATTGTTTTAATTGCCTGCTTGAAAGTCACGCAGCAGGGATAGATCGCATGTTTAGCACCCATTGTCCCTGGAGTTTTTCAGCAGAGAGGTAAACAGCTCGTAACACTTGACATTCAATGATGCAATGAGACTTTATTGTCCGCATGTACCTAGTACAGTGAAATGCTTTGTTGTGCATACAGCCCGGTTGGTAAAACCATACAGCAGACCCCACCTGGGCAGTACACAAGTGGCCACGTTCCTGGCGCCGACTAAGTTACAGAAGGTTCACTGAATTGCTTTATCTTCTGGTCGTAGCGGAGAAACCAGGCCCTCCACTGTACATGGACTCCCCCCCCCCCCCCCCACCCCCACCCCCCTCACTGCCAGCTACCCCCCTCCCGTTCAACACTTACAATCACTTATGAAACAACACTGGTCACAGTTTGTCCTCATATAGGTTCCTTAAAGCAGTCAAGGTCACAGAGTCATAGAGTCCCACTGCGCAGAAACAGGCCCTTCGCCCGTCTTGCCAAGGGGGAGTACAGCAAAGTTTAACCAGACTGCGATGGGAGGAAAGACATGTGAGTCATTGCATTGACTAGCTTTGGATTCACTGAGCTTAGAAGAACGAGAGGCAGTCTTATTGCTCAGTGCAGTGTCGTAGATTTAACTATCTTCAACTGTTTTGCCAATGAGCTGCCTTACAGTCTACATAGAGTCATACAGTACAGATACAGCCCTTCGGCCCAACTTGTCTATGCCGACCAACATGCCCCACCAACGTTAGTCCCATTCACCCACGTATTACCCTAAACCCTTCCTATCCATGTGCCTGTTTGAATGTCTTTTCAATGTTCACATTCAATTACGTTCTATAAGTTCATAAGTTATAGGTGCAGAATTGGCCCATCAAGTCTACCTCCGCCATTCAATCATGGCTGATCTATCTCTCTTTCCCTCTCAACCCTATTCCCCTGCCTTCTCCCCATAACCCTTGACAAACAAAGTACAAACCAAGAATCTGTCAATCTCCGCTGAGTTACTCCAGCACCTACTTTGTGCCTACCTTGTTGTTTTGCTGCAGCTTTATGCACACCTGACTGGTTTCTTTGTCAGGAAGAAAGGATTCTATGACTGGAGACGGATACTGATTATTCTGCATTGCTGGTTCCTTTCTAAGTGTGATTGTAGAGGTGGGATTCAAATTACGTTCAACTCCAATGCCGCATTAACAGGGATCATTCTGGTAAAGTTGTTTTGAGATGATTTCAAGAACAGCTCCTGACTGAACCTTATTCAAAGTGTGGCGTAAGTGCACAAGAGGATGGGTCTGCTCCATGGACAATAGACAACAGGGTGCAAGGAGGAGGCCATTACGGCCCTCTGAGCCAGCACCGCCATTCAATGTGATCATGGCTGATCATTCTCAATCAGTACCCCGTTCCTGCCTTCTCCCAACATGGAGACCCACACAGGTCCACTCACCGATTTCTGGCAACTGGTGGTCCTGCACCTCCTTTAATCTGGACAAAATTACAAGAGCGCACGTGTAATCTCGAAAATGTGCCACCTAGTCCAGCGAGGCTACCAATCTCGACCTCGTCCAGGGCTTCCACGGCCGATCGGCGGGCCGAATTTGCCCCCTGCTGCCGGGGCTCTGGAACTGCAGCCCAGCCAGAGCCAGCAGATCCATTCCCATAGTGGACCTCTGAGGCCGACTTTGTGGGTCCAGTATCTTGGTGCCTTGGCGGCCTAGGCGGAGACCCTTCCAGAAACCACGGCATCCTCCCGGAGTCCTTAACCTCTGTTAGTCGGTGCGGTCTCGGTGGGCCGCGCTGTCTTTCTCCAGAGCTACTGTCTGACCTGCTGAGTTACTCCAGCACTTTGTGTTTTTTGGGGGTTTTTTTCAATCTGAAGTTCTTTGCATCTCTAGAGTCCGTAGCTATTTAGACTTTAGGCTTTAAAGAGTATAGACTTTAGACTCTAGAGAAACAGTGCAGAAACAGGGCCTTCGGGGCCTTCGAACCACACACGACCAGAGATCACCCCACACACTAGCACTAACCTACACACTAGGGACAATTTACAATTTAACTGAATCCAATGTACCTGTAGGTCTTTGTAGTGTGGGAGGATACTGGAGATTTTAGATTTTTAGATTTAGAGATACAGCGCGGAAACAGGCCCTTCGGCCCACCGAGTCCGCGCTCGCCAGCGATCCCCCACACATTAACACTATCCTACACACACTAGGGACAATTTTTACATTTACCCAGTCAATTAACCTACATACCTGTACGTCTTGGAGTGTGGGAGGAAACCGAAGATCTCGGAGAAAACCCACGCAGGTCACGGGGAGAACGTACAAACTCCATACCAGTCGGCGCCCGTAGTCAGGATCGAACCTGACTCTCCGGCGCTGCATTCGCTGTAGGCAGCAACTCTACCGCTGCGCCACTGTGCCGCCCGGAAAACTCCACGGGGTCCCCGGGGAGAACGTGCAAACTCCGTACAGACAGCAGTCGTAATCAGGATCGAACCCAGATCTCTGCCGCTGTAAGGCAGCAACTCTACTGCTTGTGCCACCATTACTCCAGCACCTTTTTTGTAAACCAGCATCTGCAGTTCTTGCGTCTCAAGAGACTTCAAGACACTTTGCCGATGGTATTAAACTCCCTGAATCTTCAGCTGGCTTGAGGAGCCAGATTCAAGGAGTTTAATACCAGAGTCTTGAAGAGTATGATGGAGTTGTAAACCTGTCAAGATTATATACAAGTGGTTGATTCATGCGCTTCCTTGCGATCTTGCAAGTTCAGCTAACAAGCAAGGTGTCCTTACAACGACCTGGAAACTAAAGAAAAGCAAAGTATGGAGGTGTAATTGAACTCTGCCTTTCATCCGACTAATTGATGGCGAACAATTATAGATCCTGATGTACGTGTGTATCCGGCTGAATGACACCTTAGGAAGAAAGCCTCCGTTGTATTGATCATCTTGGATTAGTTTCTGATAACTCTGCTTCTAACATTTAGAAGGATAAGACAAGTTTCCAGGGATATGGGCAAAAATGCATGCAGGTGGGACTAGTGTAAATGTGGGCAAGTTGGGCCGAAGGGCCTGTTTCCACACTGTATGCCTCTATGACTCCTAATGGGGAATTAACATAAAGCAATTGGGGCAGTCGAATAAATCGGTAGAGTTGCTGCTTACAGCGCTAGGGGGCCCGGGTTTGATCCTGACCATGAGTGCTGTCTGTACGAGTATGTACGATCTCCCCGTGACCAGTGTGGGTTTTCTCTGGGTGCTCCGATTTCCTCCCTCATTCCAAAGACATGCAGTTTGTAAGTTAATTGACCTTTGGTAATTGGTCCATCGTGTGTAGGATAGATAGTGTTAGCGTGCGGGTTGATCGTTGGGTCAGTGCGGACTCGGTGGCTGAAGTCTAATCTTTATTTTAAAAGGTACATCCTTTTATTTTGAGGCTGTGTCCTCTGGTCTTAGACTCCAACCCAAGGTCAGGACTGAACCTGGGTCTCTAGTGCTGTGAGGCAGCTGCTTCTAAATTCATATTCGTAAGTTCTAGGAGCAGAATTAGGCCATTCTGCCAATCGAGTCTACTCCGCCATTCAATCATGGCTGATCTATCTTTCCCTCTCAATCCCTTTCTCCTGCCTTCTCCACATAACTACTGACAACCCTTACTAATTGGCATGTCACAATGTAATGGCTACGGTGGTTATGGGAGATTTCAACATGCAGGTAGACTGGGAAAACCAGGTTGGTGAGGACCCCAAGAAAGAGAGTTTGTGGGAGTGTCTCCGAGATGGATTCTTAGAACAGCTTGTACTGGAGCCTACTAGAGAGAAGGCAATTCTGGATTTAGTGTTGTGTAATGAACCTGATCTGATAAGGGGAGCTCAAGGTAAAAGAGCCATTAGGATGCAGTGATCGCAATAAGATAAGTTTTACTCTACAAATTGAGAGGGAAAAAGGAAAATCGGAAGTGTCAGTATTGCAGTATAGGCAAAAGGGGATTACAGAGGCATGAGGCAGGAGCTGGCCAGAATTCCCAGCCTCGTCTCCACCCTCTAATCTCCGTCTCTACCACTACCCCTCGCCAACTCTCCTCCCCTCCTTTCCACTCTCTCACTCCTACCCTCCAATCCATCTCCCTCCTCGCCCCTCCCCTTCAACCCCCTCCCTCCCGTTCCCCTCCCTACCTCCACTCTTCCTCCAATCCACCTCCCCATCCACTATTGAGTCTAAACAAGGATCTCGACTCGAAACATGTCCTACTCCTCTTCTCCAGAGATGTTGTCCTGACCGGCTGAGTGGGCTACAGCTTTGTGTGTGTCTGTCTTCGTGTAAACCAGCATCTGCAGTTTTTCCTACCCCAGCACTTGTGTCTATCCCCTTCCGCTTCCCCTCTCTAACTCACTGCCCTACCTTCCTCTCCTCCCTTCGCTCCCCCACTCTGCCCCTTCACCACCCACTCCCCCCCCCCCCCCCCCCACCACCCCCACCCTTCCCCACCCGCTGCCATTCCTCTCCCTGCTAACGTGAACCTACTGCGGCTGATTCCATGGAGACTGAGCGTGGAAACAGAGTCTGGCAGCGATGATCCAACGAGCCCGCCTCAGTAACAGTATTTTTAGATGCGTACTGACAGAAGGCTCCCCTGAAGTCAAAACCTATCACCGTGTGTGGCTGCTGCATAATACTAGACGTTCCAATTTGGGACTGTTTACTTCAAAGGGTAATTCAATTAAAATATGACAGTGCTTTGCATATTTTCGTTTGGAAGGGGGAGACATTGACTGACAAGCTAAATGCAACTAATTCCTGCCTGATTGCTCTCTCTGGTCGGACTTACAGGGAATCTAAGGCAGATTTATCACACAATTTGCCGAGATCATTCCCACTGTTAAAATACTGCAGCAAATTTGGATGTCAAGGCGAGACCGATTTTAATGGAATTGCTATTTAGGGGTATTTAATTCTGAGTGAAGACTTTTACAGAACCTCTGATCTTTACAAGCCGTAGCATAATGAAACAAATTCTCACACTTACATTCCATGAAGTGTGAGTCCAGTGAATTCATTGAACTGTCAGTGAAATTGTACTTGAAGTGTAGTTGCTGCACAGATGGCCATTGTCTCCTTTTCAGCTCCAATCTTTGTTCTAGCCATCTGCCATTCAACACTCCCCCACTCCACCCCCCCCCCCCCCCCCCCCCCCCCCCCCCCCCCATCACCTGTATCCACCTATCACTTGTGCAGGGAACAACTGCAGATGCTGGTTTAAACCGAAGGCAGACACAAAAAGCTGGAGTAACTCAGCGGGTCCGACAGCATCTCTGGAGAAAAGGAATAGTTGACGTTTCGGGTCGAGACCCTTCCTTCAGACTGAGAATCAGGTGGGAGGGGAACGAGAGATATAGACAGTACTTAGGACAAAATGAATGAAAGGTATGCAGAAAGCAACGACAATGAAGGAAACGTGGAGTCCACAATGGCCATTGCTGGCTGTGGGATAGGTGGTAATGAGTTGTACAGACAGTGAAACTGAACAGGACGACAGTGAAACTAGTACGAGGGCTAGTGTGGGGGGGGGGGGGGGGGGGGGGGGGGGGGGGTTGTGAGAGGGAGAAATGGAGAGAAAGGGAGGAAAGCAAGAGAAAGGAGAGAATGTTGGGAGAGAGAGAGAGAGAGAGGAGAGAGAGAGAGAGAGAGAGAGAGAGAGAGAGAGAGAGAGAGAGAGAGAGAGAGAGATGAGAGAGAGAGAGAGAGAGAAGAGAGAGAGAGAGAGAGAGAGAGAGAGAGAGAGAGAGAGGAGAGAGAGAGAGAGATGAGAGAGAGAGAGAGAGAGAGAGAGAGAGAGAGAGAGAGAGAGAGAAATAAAGAATGTAAGAGAAAGAGAGGGAAAGATGAGAAAGGGATATAGAGATGAAGGGAGAGAAACTGGTTGACAGGAGGAAGGAAAAGAGAGACAGAACAAGAAAATAATGGAGACTAAGAAAGAGAGAGAGAGAGAGAGAAAGAGAGGAGAGGCAATAAGGAATCTAGATATAAAGTGCTGGAGTAATTCAGTGGGTCAGGCAGCACCTCTGGAGAACATGGATAGGGCAACGTTTCAGATCGGGATCCTTCTTCACACTCTAGCATGAAATGTCACCTATCCATGTTCTCCAGAGACGCTGCCTGAGCTACTAAGACTTTGTGTCTTTTTAAAAAATAAACCAGCATTTGCAGTTCCTTGTGTCTAATGCACCTAGAAACTCTAATAGTACCCGACACAAAAATCCTGGAGTAACTCAGCAGGTCAGGCAGCAACTCTGGAGAAGATGATAGGCGATGTTTTGGGTTGTGACCCTTCTAATAGTACTATACTACTATATTACTATATACTATTACCTTATAATAGACAATAGACAATAGGCAATAGATGCAGGAGGAGGCCATTCGACCTTCGTGGCAGCACCCGCCATTCACTGTGCTCATGGCTGATCATCCACAATCAGTACCCCGTTCCTGCTTCTCCCCATACCCCTTGACTCCGCTATCTTTAAGAGAGCTCTATCTAACTCTCTCTTGGAAGCATCCAGAGAATTGGCCTCCACTGCCTTCTGAGGCAGAGAATTCCACAGATTCACAACTCTCTGGGTGAAAAAGTATTTCCTCATCTTAGTTCTAAATGGCCTACCCCTTATCTTAAACTGTGGCCCTTGGTTCTGGACTCCCTCAACATTGGGAACATGTTTCCTGCCTCTAGCGTGTCCAATCCCTTAATAATCTTATATGTTTCAATAAGATCCCCTCTCATCCTTCTAAATTCCAGTGTATATAAGCCTAGTCGCTCCATTCTTTCAACATATGACAGTCCCGCCATCCCGGGAATTATCCTCGTGAACCTGCACTGCACTCCCTCAATAGCAAGAATATCCTTCCTCAAAGTACCACTATATAAAATGCTATTATATTGCTGTATACTATTACTGAAAAATACTACTCTATATATACTAACTATATATACTACAATATACTATTACTACTAAATACTACTACTGTAGGTGTAGTATAGATAATGGAGGTGGCACAGTGGCACGGCGGTAGAGTTACTGCCTTACAGCGTCAGGGACCCGGCTTCCATCCTGACTACAGGTGCTGTCTGAATGGAGTTTGTACGTTCTCCCACATGACCGAGAGGGTTTCCTCCTGGTGCTCCGGTTCCTTCCCACACTCCAAAGGCGTGCAGGTAGCTTTGTAGGTTAATTAGTTTTAGCAAATTGTCCCTCGCGTGTAGGAGTGTGAATGTGTGATCGCTGTTTAGCATGCACTCAGAGGGCTGAAGGGTTTATTTCCATGCTGTGTCTCTAAAGTCTAAACTAAAACAAAGATATGACAGCAAGTAGTACCATAGACTTTCCACTGAACTAGGCAATTTATTGGGAGCACTAAATATACTCTGGACCCAGACTTCGGCCCCACATTCCATCCGTTTGCTGTTCCGTACCTCATTCCCAAATCCAGCCGCGCTTCCCAGTTAGAAACATAGAAACATAGAAACTAGGTACAGGAGTAGGCCATTCGGCCTTCGAGCCTGCACGCCATTCAATATGATCATGGCTGATCATCCAACTCAGTATCCCGTACCTGCCTTATCTCCATACCCCCTGATCCCTTTAGCCACAAGGGCCACATCTAACTCCCTCTTAAATATAGCCAATGAAACTGGCCTCAACTACCTTCTGTGGCAGAGAATTCCACAGATTCACCACTCTCTGTGTAAAGAAATGTTTTCTCATCTCGGTCCTAAAAGACTTCCCCCTTATCCTTAAACTGTGACCCCTTGTTCTGGACTTCCCCAACATCGGGAACAATCTTCCTGCATCTAGCCTGTCCAACCCCTTAAGAATTTTGTAAGTTTCTATAAGATCCCCCCTCAATCTTCAAATTCTAGCGAGTTGCGCTCCATAACCCTTGACTCGCATTCCGCACTAATGTGTGAGACAGACAATGGACTGCCAGAATTTCCAACCGTCGGATGCCAGATTATTGGTGCTTCAGTCCATCACCATGAGATTCATTGACTAGTTTAGTTTAGTTTATTACTGTCACGTGTACCGAGGTACCGTGATAAGATTTTGTTTGCATGTTATAGGAGCGGAATTAAGCCATTCGGCCCATTGAGTCCTACTCCGCCATTCAATCATGGCAGGTCTATTTTTCCCTCCCAACCTCACTCTCCTGCCTTCATCCCCCATAACCCCTGACACCCGTACTAATCAAGAATCTGCCAATCTCCGCCTTAAAAATTTCCGTTGACTTGGCCTCCACAGCCGTCTGTGACAATGAATTCCACAGATTCACCATTACAGAAATTCCCCCCTCATCTCCTTCCTAAAGGCACGTCCTTTTATTCTGACGCTGTGGGTCCAGACTCTTGCCACAAGATGGATACATCCTCTCCACATCCACTCTATCAGGCCTCTCACTGTTCACCTGCCATTTGCCAGGGTCTATCATGGTGGCGGGCACTGAGCTGATGGCTGTTTTATATTGCATTGAGTTGAAGTGTGATGTTGTGAAACTGAACATTTATTTGACTGGAGAATGTGACGATTTAGCCATGAGCTTGCATGTAAACGGACCTGTCACAAAGCCATCGACTATTGGACTTTGTGAAGCGGTTTAATTTTATCTGTGCAGACAGGGCCTTGGTAATCACAGCCATCCGTTCCAGAATGTGGGGTTTAAATATATCGATCCCCAATGTGTCACTTTTCTGAAACAGCCTTGTTAATGAAGCATTTTCAGAGATGTACAACAGGAAAGAGGACAGAGAGGGACATGATCGTTACAGACATGGAGTTCTTATCTGGACTTCAGAGATATAGCGTGGCAACAGGCCCTTTGGCCCACCGAGTTCCAGTGGGTACTAGCACCAGAGATTTAGGCTGAGCTTAGGTTTAGGTTCATTATTGTCACATGTACCGAGGTAGAGTGAAAACCTTTGTTTTGCATGCTATCCAATTAGATCAGATAATGATTTACAAAAATACATTCAATTTAAATTCGAGTACAATAGGTCGAGCAAAGGGGAAGATACAGAGTGCAGAATATAGTTCTCAGCATTGTAGCACATCAGTTTCAGAGACAAACTCCAATGTCCACAACGGGGGCAGAGGTGAATCGGACAGTACCCTAGCTTATGGAAGGACCGTTCAGAAGCCTGATAACAGAGGGGAAGATGCTGTTCCTGAGTCTGGTGGGTGCGCACTTTCAAGCTGCTGTACCTTCTGCCTGACGGGAGTGGGGAGAAGAAGGAAAGACCGGGGTGGGGCAAGTCTTTGATTATGTTGGCTGTTTTTCCGAGTCAGTGTGAAGTATTGATGGAGTCAATGAAAGGGAGTGTGGTCTGTGTGAAGGATCTAATCCTTATTTGGTGCAACTTTCCAGCACATTAACACAGCAAACACAACAAATAACTATACTGGAGAAGAGAACGTACAAACTCTGTACAAACAAGCACCCGTAGTCGGGATCGAACCCGGGTCTCCGGCGCTGCATTCGTTGTAAGGCAGAAACTCTACCACTGCGCCACCGTTGCCAATGCTGTTATATGTTTCTTAACATTGCAATAGCACCTGGCTCAACAACCTCCCCCTGCAGCTCGTTCCATACACCCACCACCCTCTGCGTGAAAGGGGTAAATGACTCTGTTCATCAATCCAATCTATTCCCCTCATGATCTTATCAGATAACACTATAGTCAACAGATAGCACTAATGGCTTGTTTCCACACAGTATCTCTAAACTAAACTAAACTAAACTAAACTAAACTAAACTAAACTAAACTAAACTAAACTAAAGTAAATTAAACTAAAAAAGCTCGGAGGAGATTTTTACAGATGTGCTGAGTAGACTGCTTGTGCACATCTGGCCTGCAGACAGAGCCAGATCCAGGTAGATTGCTTGTTTATGAGACCCGACTGCAAGACCACAGATGTGAGGCAAGACCCACTTCAAAGGCTCCCACGAACAGGCAGCTTGTTTGAATTTTGTCTGGAATGAATTTGGCAGCTCCTACCTGATGTTATGTGATCTTACAACCTTACCCAATGCCTTTTGCGAGTGAGTCTACTGTTTCTATTAAATGTCACTCTCTCTCTCTCTCTCTCCCTGTCTCTGTCTATCTCTCTCTCTCTCTCTCTCTCTCTCTCTCTCTCTCTCTCTCTCTCTCTCTCTCTCTCTCTCTCTCTCTCTCTCTCTCTCTCTCTCTCTCTCTCTCTCTCTCATCTCTCTCTCTCTCTCTCTCTCTCTATCTCTCTCTATCTATCTCTCTATCACTCTGCCTCTCTCTCTCCCATCCACCCCTCCACCTCCGCTGTGTAATTGAAAAAATCTTTCCCAACATTGTTTTCAACCATTTCTTTGCATCTTGACAGACTTATCTCCTCCCCTATTCTGTTACACTTATAGTTCTCCACATGTCTTACTTCTGTAGAACATCTTACTATGTCATTCTTTTTTTGCCACATGTTCTCATTTTCTTCTTGTGCCTTCCTTTGCAAGCTCTTTGCCCTCCATTTAAGGATACACTTCACACATCTTCCATCCTTATCACGCACCTTCATTGCAACTTAGCGAACAGTAAAAGGTTTGGCTAGAGTGGATGTGGAGAAGATGTTTCCACTAGTGGGAGAGTCTAAGGACTCTCATGACAATTCATTGCCACCGACGGCTGTGGAGACCGTAAATGGATATTATTAAAGCAGAGATTGATAGATTCTTCAATAGTACAGGTGTCAGGGGTCACGGGGAGAAGGCAGGAGAATGGGGTTGGCAGGGAAAGATAGATCAGCCATGATTGAATGCGGGGTAGACTTGATGGGCCGAATGGCCTAATTCTGCTCCTATAACTTATGAACATGAAGATTTATAAATTGACATTTTGTCTTTTCATCTCTGGCCTTTGACCAGTCAACCCCCACCCCTACTCCTCACTTGAAGCCACAAACTGCTGGAGTAACTCAATGGGTCAGGCAGCATCTCTGGAGAACATGGATAGGTGATGTTTTGGGTCGGGCCCCATCTTCAGACATTATGTGTGGGGGGGTGTCAAGAAAGAAAGCTGGAAGCACTGCCAGCATTGTCTCGCCCCCACCTCTCTTCCACAATTCATACTTATCATGTCTCTCATGACTCTGTTACATCTCTCGTTCCCCTTTCCCCTGACTCTCAGTCTGATGAAGGTATCGACCCGAAATGTCACCTATTCCTTTTTCTCCAGAGATGCTGCCTGACAATAGACAATAGGTGCAGGTGTAGGCCATTCGGGCCCTTCGAGCCAGCACCACCATTCAATGTGATGGTGACCAGCTGAGTTATTCCAGCATTCTGTGTCTGTCTTCGGTTAAACCAGCATCTGCAGTTCCTCCTGCACAATGGCTGAGCCATTGTTCGATTCAATCTGCAGAGCTGTTGGCAGCCGTTTACCTGCTGTTCTTGTATTTTTGAACATTCAAGTCTGCAACTAATTTTTTTCGAGGGGAAAAAAAGTATGTTATCTTGCTTTGTCAAAAAAAAAAAGAAAAAGCCTGAACATGTTTTTGTGTGGACCATAAAAGGTAAAGTTGGTCGGTGCAGGCATGCCGTGATAATGTGTAGCACATGCCTGTTGGAATTCACAAGTGGTGGGGGGAAATATCTGTCTGCTGCAGAAATCTATTTCATCTGGTTGAGTTCAGAGGCGGCACAGTGGCACAGTGGCACAGCTGGTAGAGCCGCAGCTGGTAGATGCCAGCGCCGGGGACCCGGGTTCGATCCTGACCACGGGTGCTGTCTGTGCGTGTGGGGTTTGCACCTTCTCCAGTGTGATCACGTGGCTTTCCTCCGGGTGCTCCGTTTCCTCCCACACCCCAAAGAAGTTTTGTAAGGTTAATACAATACAATATTTTTATCGTCATTGTACAAGTACAACGAGATTAAGAATGCCACTTCCATATCGATGCTATAAAATAAATAAATAAATCACGGCGAAAACGAAAACAACAAAGGTGAGGGGGGGGGGGGGGGGGGGGGGGGGGGGGGTGGGGGGGGGGAAGGAAACAGGTAAAGTGCAAAAAAAGGTCATGCAGGGGTCAGTTGTGCAGATGACCCTGGGGGAGAGACAGATCATGGGGGGCTCTCGATTTATTCACAAAATGCTGGAGTAACTCAGCAGGTCAGGCAGCATCTCGGAGAGAAGGAATGGGTGACGTTTCGGGTCGAGACCCTTCTTCAGACTGAAGAATAGGTGCAGGAGTAGGCCATTCGGCCCTTCGAGCCAGCACCGCCATTCAATGTGATGGTGACCTGCTGAGTTATTCCAGCATTCTGTGTCTGTCTTCGGTTTAAACCAGCATCTGCAGTTCCTCCCTGCAGACTGAAGAAGGGTCTCGACCCGAAAAGTCACCCCATTCCTTCTCTCCCGAGATGCTGCCTGACCCGCTGAGTTACTCCAGCATTTGTGAATAAATCAATTTGTACCAGCATCTGCAGTTATTTTCTTATACTCATGGCGGGCTCCTCAGCAGGTCCAATTCTGAGCAGCCATAGCTCTAGGGATGAAGCTGTTTCTTAGTCTGGAGGTTGCGGGCGTAAGAAAGGCCTTGTAACGTCTGACAGATGGAAGTAGTTCAAACAGATGGTGGCATGGGTGGAGTCCTTGTAGATGCTGGCCCTCTGTAAATTGGCCCCCTGTAAATTGCCCCTAGGGTGTAGGGAGCGGATGAGGAAGTGGGATAACGTGTGTACGGATGATCAATAGTCAGCGTGGACTCGGTGGGCCGATGGACCAGTTTCCATGCTGTCTCTTCAAATCAATCATTGAAAGAACCAGTAGAGGTTTAACAGACTGCCTGGTGTCTTTCAATGCTGCAATCAATAATTCAGTGAATTTTTTGATGATGTGTTTGAAGTTATGAAGAGATATTACATCGACGTTACACTGAATAACTGACATCAGTGCAAAAGACTTAGGAAGTCTCATTATTAGCAAACTGATGACAAAATCACAGAACAGAACAGGAACAGAACAGGAACAGGCCCAGGAAAGGCCTGGATGGAGTGGATGTGGAGAGGATGTTTCCACAAGTGGGAGAGTCTAGGACCAGAGGCCATAGCCTCAGAGTAAAAGGACGTACCTTCAGAAAGATGAGGAGGAATTGCTTCAGTCAAAGGGTGTTGAATCTGTGGAATTCTTGCCAGTCTATCCCTCTTGCCTTAGAGGGAGTACAGAGAAGGTTCACTAGATTGATCCCTGGGATGGCGGGACTTTCATATGAAGAAAGACTGGATAGACTAGGCTTGTACTCGCTGGAATTTAGAAGACTGAGGGGGGATCTCATAGAAACATATAAAATTCTTAAGGGTTGGAGAGGCTAGATGCGGAAGATTGTTCCCGATGTTGGGGGAGTCCAGAACCAGGGGTCACAGCTTCAGGATAAGGGGGAAGTCTTTTAGGACCGAGATGAGAAAACATTTCTTCACACAGAGAGTGGTGAGTCTGTGGAATTCTCTGCCACAGAAGGTAGTTGAGGCCAGTTCATTGGCTATGTTTAAGAGGGAGTTAGATGTGGCCCTTTTTGCTAAAGGGATCAGGGGGTATGGAGAGAAGGCAGGTACAGGCTACTGAGCTGGATGATCAGCCATGATCATGTTGAATGGCGGTGCAGGCTCGAAGGGCCGAATGGCCTACTCCTGCACCTATTTTCTATGTTTCTATGTTTCTATGAATTCGATTGCCACAGACGGTGGTGGAGGCCAAGTAGGAGATTGACAGATTCTTGATTAGTGCGGGTGTCAGGGGATAATGGGGAGAAGGCAGGAGAATGGGGATGAGAGAAAGATAGAATCGGCCACGATTGAATGATGGGAGTAGAACGATGCGCTGAATGGCCTAATTCTGCTACTAGAACTTATGAACATAAACTTCAGCCCACAATGTATGTACCGAACATGATGCCAGGTTAAAATAATCTCTTCTGCCTGCACATGACCCCTATCCCTCCATTTTCTGCCTATCCAAAAATCTCAGTTTAATTAGTTTATTTTGGTTCCATTTGTGGACACGATAAGAGGAGGTTCAGAGATACAACACTGAAACAGGCCCTTCTGCCCACCAGAGATCACCCGTTCACACTAGTTCCATGTTATTCCACTTTCACATCCACTCCCTGCACACGAGGGACAATTTCACAGAATCTACTAATGTACAAACCCGCACGTCTTTGGAATGTGGGAGGAAACCGGAGCACCCGGTGAAACCCACGCGGTCACAGGACGAGCGTGCAAACTCCGCACAGACAGCACCCGTAGTCAGGATGGAAGCCGGGTCTCTGACGCTGTGAGGCAGCAGTTCTACCTGCTGCGCCACCGTGGTGCCATCAATCAGAGCTCTCCAATTAGTCCCGATTCCCCCAATCATTTCCTCCAAGCCTGCAAATATTTCCTTTCAAATATTCATCTAAATATTTTGTTGATTACATTTTATCATTTAGATCTTAATGACTTAGCATGTTCTGCTTTGAAAGCCACCTTTGGTCAAACGGGAAAATAAATCATGCTCTGATTTCTGGCTGAAAATGTAGCACAGTCCAATTTGTATAGTTGCAGAGCTGTACTGCACAGAAACAGGCCCTTCGGTCATCTTATCCATGCCGACCAAGTTGGAATTCTGATCCAATCCCATATGTCATAGTCATAGAGTCATACAGCGTGGAAATAGGCCCCTTGGCCCATCCTGCCCATGTCGACCAACATGCCTCATCTACACTAGTCCCACCTGCCCATGATTGGCCCATATCCCTCTAAACCAGTCCTATCCCTGAACCTATCTAAATGTTTCATGAACGTTGTGATCGTACCTGCCTCAACTACGTCCTCCGGCAGCTCGTTCCATACAAGCACCACCCTTTGTGTGAAAAGTTTACCCCTCAGGTTCCTATTAAACGTTCCCCCCTCACCTTAAACCTATGTCACCTGGTTCCCCATTCCCCTACCCTGGGTAAAAGATTCTGTGCATTCACATTATCTTCGTAAGTAGACAGAGTGGTGACGAAAGCATAAGGGATGCTTGCCTTCACCTGTCAGGGCATTGAATATAAGAGTCGAGAGATTGTAGCCGTGTAAAGCTTTAGATGGCCCTCGTTTGGTCACAGTTCTGGTCACCAATGGCGCAGCGGTAGAGTTGCTGCCTTACAGGGCCAGAAACATGGGTCCAATCCTGACTGCAGGTACTGTCCGCTTGGAGTTTGTACGTTCTCCTTGTGACCACGTGGGATTTCTCCGGGTGCTCCAGTTTCCTCCCACACTCCAAAGAAGTACAGGTTTGTGGATTAATTGGCTCTGTAAATTGTAAATTGTACCTCATGTCTAGGATGATGGTAGTGTACAGGTTGATTGCTGGTCGGCATGGACTCAGTGGGCCGAGGGGGATGTTTCCACATTGTACCTCTAAACCAAACCTCATTACCTGAAGGACATGGAGTCTTTGGAGAGGGTGGGGAAGAGGGTTACCAGAACGCTGTTTGGATTAGGTTTCAGCTACAAGGAGAGGTTGGACACCTAGGATTGTTTTCTCTGGAAAGTCAGAGGCTGAGGGAAGACCTGATAGAAGAATGTAAAATTATGAGGTATAGATAGGGTAGACAGTCAGAACCTTTTTCCCAGGGTGAAAGTCTGAAATATTAGAGGGGACAGCTTTAAGGCGAGAGATGCAAATTTAAAAGAGAATTACAGGGCAAGATGAGAGTGATGGATGCCTGGAATTATCTTACTTAGTTTAGTTTAGTTTAGTTTTGATATACAGCCGAGAAACAGGTCCTTCGGCCCACCGAGTCTACACCGACCATCATTCACCTGTACACTAGTAATATGTTATACCATTTTTGCATCCGACGCACCAGGGGCCATTTACAGAGGGCCTATCAACCTACAAAACTACACATCTTTGGGATGTGGGAGGAAACCGGATCACCCGGAGAAAACCGATGCGGTCATACACAGGGGATCATACAAACTCCATCTAGGTAGCACCCGTAGTCAGGATCGAACCTGGGTCTTTGCAGATGTGGCAGATGTGTCTGTTGTTTTCTCTGGTCAGTCAGAGACTGGGGGAGGACCTGATTGAAGTATATAAAGTGGTGAGAGTCAGAACATTTTCACCAGCTTGGAAATGTCCAAGATGAAATGGCACAGCTTTAAGGTGTGAGGTACAATGTTTAAAAGAGATGTGTGGGGTAAATATTTACACAGAGGGTGGTGGGTTCCTGGGACAAGCTACCTGGGGTGGTGGTGGTGGTGGAGGAGGCAGATACGATAGTGGCATTTAAGAGGCTTTTAGACAGGCACATGGATATGCAGGGAATGGGGGAGGAATATTGTTTAGTGCAGGCAAAGGAGGTTAGTTTAACTTGACATCATGTTTGGCATGGACATTGTGGGCCAAAGGGCCTGTTGCTGTGCTGTACTGTTCGATGTTAGTGATCCCCCTACACTAACACTAATCTACACACTAGGGACAATTACAATTCTTTTACCAAAGCCAATTAACCTATGCTAAGAAGGTTAACGCACGTTTTGAAGTTTGGGAGGAAACCTGAGCACCAGGACAAAATCCACGCAGTCACAGAGAGAGCGTGCAAACTCCGTACGGACAGCACCCGTAGTCAGGAACGAACCAGGGTCTCTGGCGCTGTAAGGCAGCAACTCTGCCGCACTGCCACCGCGCTGCTCAGCGTGGACAGTCAGAAGATTTCTACCAGGGTGCAGGCAGAGGAGGTTCGTTTTTCTTGGCATTGTGGCGCGTCGAAAGAGGGCCGAAATAAAGGCGAGGAGCCGGGTATTTCAGGAGGTTTGTTTTATTACAGTTATCAGACCGGTCAAGTCTGTTGGAATGACTTTGCGCCCAAAACCTCGTCCTTTATGTCCGTAGCAAAGGGCCGCCCCACTGGACCGGTCCATTCCCGTGCCGAGGGGTCGGTAGTAGTATGGCCCGACCCTTGGGAGCCGCCACAGGACCCCCCCCCAGAACCGGAGGCATGAAACGCACCGGTGGTCGCACAACCCGACCGGACCGCGTACGAAAATCGGTCGACAGAGGGGCCGGCGGAGGCACAGTTGGAGGGACAGGTGGTGAGACAGGTGGTGGGACCCGCAAAGGTGGGCGACCTCGCGGCCGAGGCTGGGCAACCCGCACCGGTTGGTCGATGTCCAAGTGGGCCGGCTTCACGCGTTCAATTGACACGGCCTCCGGCCGGCCCCCCATGTCCAAGACAACGGTTGTCTGTCCGTGCTCCAGCACCCGGTACGGGCCCTCATACGGCCTCTGGAGTGGCGTCCGGTGGGCGTCACGGCGCAGGAACAAAAAGGCGCAGTCCCGGAGGGCCGATGGCCCTGCTTATGGAGGAGCCTTTCGGCCCGCTCCATTCTGGATAGCCCGTAAGTTTGGAGCAGCAGCTCCTTCAGGGCTCTATACTTATCGTGGGTGGGGAGGTCCTCGAGGAACTGCGTGACTTCTTCGGCCGTGTCCTGGTCAAGGGCTCCCACCAGGTGGAAAAAGCGGGTGTCATCTGCTGTGATGCCCCGCAGCTGGAACTGAGCCTCCGCTTGGTGAAACCAAATGCGAGGCCGGGTGGTCCAGAATGTCGGGAGTTTGATGCCTACCGCGTCGACAGCTGCGGCCTGGTCGGCCTGCAAGCCGGACGAATGGTCGGCTTTCCATCTTGCGTCCATCATATTATCAATGGACTGTTCGGGGTCACCAATGTGGCGCGTCGAAAGAGGCCCGAAATAAAGGCGAGCAGCCGGGGATTTCGGGAGGTTTGGTTTTATTACAGTTATCAGACCGGTCAAGTCTGCTGGAACGACTTTGCGCCCAAAACCTCGTCCTTTATATCCGTAGCAAAGGGCCGCCCCCCTGGACCGGTCCATTCCCGTGCCGAGGGGTCGGTAGTGGTATGGCCTGACCTTTGGGAGCCGCCACAGCATCATGTTTGGCGTGGGCATTGTGGGCCGAAGGGCCTGTTCCTGTGCTGTACTCTTCTATGTTCTATGCTGCCACATGCAGATCTTAAATCTTTACGACATGCACTTTGCAAACTGACATTCGTTTTGTCAATCACTATTTAAATTGAAATTAAAGAGGAAGTGAAAAAAAGATGAAATAATTGGTTTTGTGAGATCAATTTTTGTGTTGACCTGGTCACACAAGTAGCGATGTTAAATATTTACACAACACCACAGGCTCGCTCCGCAGAGCTGATGCTAAATTATTGATACATCTGATGTGTCTTAACAAGATATTTTCTTCTTATTTCCATAATTGAAATCTCCTGGGAATAATTCGATTTGAGGGCAATTAGTGGGCAGCACCTGGGATACTGTTTAAAGGGGCCAATATCATCGGCAGTAAGGAAGGCAAACCTAATGTTCACATTTATATCGAGAGGATTAAAGTTGATATGTTCATGTCATCAGAGCAGAATTAGGCTATTCAGCCAATCGAGTCCACTCGATCATGGCTGATCTATCTATCTTTCCTTCTCAACCCCATTCTCCTGCCTTCTCCCCTGACACTGGTACTAATCAAGAATCTGTCAATCTCTGCCTTCTAGATTAGTCCAGGTGTCAGGGGTTACGGGGAGAAGGCAGGGGAATGGGTTTGAGATGGAAAGACCGATCAGCCATGAATGAATGATGGAGTAGACTTGATGGGCCGAATGGCCTAACTCTGCTCCTAGATCTCCTGAACTTTTGGATAGACAAATGGATATGCAGGGAATGCAGGGATATGGATTACGTGCAGGCAGAGGATATAGTTTTTTTTCAGCATCAAGGTCGGCACGGACATTGTGGGCCGAAGAGGCTCTTCCTGAGCTGTGCTGTAGAGTCTGAAGAAAGGTGGCGACCTGAAACATCACCTATTCATTTTCTCCAGAGATGCTGCCTGGCCCGCTGAGTTGCTCCAGCATTTTGTGGCTGTCTTCTGTATAACTGTTCTATGTTCTATGTTCTATGAGTAGCGCAGGTGCCACCAGAGCAGGCAGCCAGTGAGTGGCATATCACATTACAGTGCTCGCTGGTGTGCCTTGTACACAATCTTGCTCTTGTTACGCCTGCCAGACAGTGAAGGGCTTTTGATTGACGCTTCTCTCTGGCGTTTAATAGACAGGAAGAGAAACAGCTCCCTCAGCCACACGAGTGGCAAGACGAGGAATTGGCCGCAAGCCAAACCTTCCTTTTTCCAAAAAACACCAAAAGACATGGCGGCACGGTGGCGCAGCAGTAGAGTTGCTACCTCACAACACCAGAGACCCAGGTTCAATCCTGACTACAGGTGCTGTATTTATGGAGTTTGAGCGTTCTCCCTGTGACCACGTGGGTTTCCTCCGGGTGCTCCAGTTTCCTCCCACACTCCAAAGACGTACAGGTTTGTAGGTTAATTGGCTTGGTATAATTGTAAATTGTCCCCAGAGTGTAGGATAGTGTTAGCATGCAGGAATTACTGGTCAGTGCAGACTCGGTATATTTCTATCTATTTTCTCCAGCAAATGTTGCCTGACCTGCTGAGTTCCTCCAGCACTTTGTGAGTATCCTTTCCATGGTTTGGTTTAGTTTAGAGATACAGCGCAAAAACAGGCCCTTCGGCCCACCGAGTCTGCACTGACCAGCAATTCCTGCATGCTAACACTTTTGGGTCGTTTTGGGTCGGGGTTTCTGAGTCTGAAGAAGGGTCCCGACCCAAAGGCTGACATATTCCTTTTTCTCCAGAGATGCAACTGAGTTACTCCAGCATTTTGAGTCTATCCTCGGTATAAACCAGCATCTGCAGTTCCTTTCTACACATTGAAAGCATACCGTCAGGTTGTATCACAGCTTGGTTAGGGAACAGCTTTACTTTAGACTTTCGACTTTAGAGATACAGCATGGAAACAGTCCCTTCAGCCCACTGAGTCCACGCCGACCAGCGATCACCCCCTACACTAGCACCAGTCTACACACGATAGGGATAATTTACAGAAGCCATTTAACTGACAAAGCTGCTTGTCTTTGCCATGTCGGACAAAACTGGAGCACCCGGAGAAAACCCACACAGTCACAGGGAGAACGTGCAAACTCCGTACAGACAACACCCGCAGTCAGGATCGAACCTGGGTCTCTGGCTCTGTGAGGCAGCAACTCTACCACTGCGCCACCATGAAGACGTGTTGTCCTGGGAGCTAATGAGATTACATTATCAGTACTTGTCGAGACAAATAGTCAGTGGCAAGCACGAATGCTGCACAAAGGAAGGTTGGAGGTGAGAGGTTGTATAAAATGAATATAACTCTGCTTACCCACTCAGCATTAGGTAGTAATCTCACTTCTGCTGCACTGAAGTCATGTTCTATTTTTAACACATTGTGTCTGTTATGTACAGTTACATCAATTAAGAAAATAATGGCCTTTTCCATTTGGTTCGCTCTGATCTTCTCGTAACACAGCTGCAAAGTTATTAAATGAGGTCTCAAAGTGTGAAGCAGCTGTTTTAAGACGTGACCATTTCGATTATAAGTAAAAAAAGACTTCCATTTATATAGTGGTTTTCACAAACAAGCTTCGAAGAGGTTGTGCGGGCCAAGTCTTTATCCCTTGGAGCGCAGGAGGCTTGACACGTTTAGACTTTAGAGATACAGCGCGGAAACAGGCCCCTTCGGCCTACCGAGTCCGTGCCGACCAGAGATCACCCCGGACGCTAGCACTACCCTACACACTAGGGACAATTTACAATTTTACTGAAGCCAATTAACCTACAAACCTGACGTAGAGACAAAATGCTGGAGTAACTCAGCGGGTCAGGCAGCATCTCTGGAGAGAAGGAATGGGTGACGTTTCGGGTCGAGACCCTTCTTCAGACTGATGTCAGGGGAGGGGGGGGCAGGACAAAGATAGGATGTAGTAGGAGACAGGAAGACTAGTGGGAGAACTGGGAAGGTGGAGGGGAAAGCAGGGACTGTCTGAAGTTAGAGAGTCAATGTTCATACCACTGGGGTGTAAACTACCCAAGCAAAATATGAGGTGCTGTTCCTCCAATTTGCGCTGGGCCTCACTCTGACAATGGAGGAGGCCCAGGACAGAAAAGTCAGATTGGGAATGGGAGGGGGAGTTGAAGTGCTGAGCCACAGGGAGATCAGGTCCCTCCACTCAGTCCGTCTTAACCAACGTGGGGGGAGGGAATAAACTGGAGGTGAGAAAAGGCTAGAACAAAACAGGGCCGGCAACAGATGGCCTCAGGAAGGGTGGAGCACATAATTGGCCCATTGTGTGATAACAAGAGGGATACAAGGATCCAAACAGTGGAACTGGTAGGATGGCTGGGGTGGGGGATACGGGAGGGAGAGGGAATGTAGGAGGGTATCTTGGACGAGTTGGGCTGATTCTGTGCTGCATGGCTCTACCACACTGTAACCCGCTGAGTTCTTCAGGCAGTTTGATTTTTGCTTCAACCATCTGCAGTTCCTCGTATCTCTAACCCTGACCAATCCTTGCCACCCCCCCCCCCCCCCCCGATCGGTTCCCACCGTTCTGTACAACGTTCCCTGAATCCCCCATCAATAAATGGGCTCTGCCGGAGGGTGAATGGTTTATTTAGATGCAATTTAGTGTCGTCGTGGCACAGGCTGAGAGCGAGGCAGGGGCAGGGGCTGGTTATTGCCAGCCTCCCCCAGGAATACCGAGGATCGCAGACGGAAATGACAGCCGCCAGTCCTGCCTGTTTTCACATCGCAGGCCCAGGGGGCAGTGCGGGGAACTAACATGGAGATGGCTGCGTGGAGCTGAACATTTAGGACCACAATCAGTTTAGTTTTCAGTTTAGAGAGATACAGTGCAGAAACAGGCCCTTTGGCCCGCTGTGTCCAGGCTGACTAGAGATCGCCCAGTACATTGGTTCTATCCTACACACACTAGGGACAATTTACCAAAGCCAATTAAGCTACAAACCTGTGCGTCTTTGGAGTGTGGGAGGAAACTGGGGCACCCGGAGAAAACCCACGTGGTCACAGGGAGAACGTACAAACTCCGTACAGCCAGCACCCGTAGTCAGGATTGAACCTGAGTCTCTGACGCTGTAAGGCAGCAACTCTACCCCTGCGTCACAAAAAAGAAAAAGTAAATAACAACAAACTAAGTCTGCAGATGAAACTAAAGTGGGTAGAATCATAGATAATTACAGTGGGCTCTCGATTTAATAGAGACCTGAGGGCTCACCTTTTGATACAGAGGGTGGTGGGTGTATGGAGCGAGCTGCCAGAGGAGGTAGTTGAGGCAGGTACGGTAGCGACATTTGAAGGCACTTGGACAAGTACATGGATAGGAAAGGTTTAGAGGGATAAGAGCCAAATGGGACTAGGATTTCCCATGTACAAAACAGCCCGCACGTCAGACAGGGAGGATATGCTACTCAATTTAATAAGGCTGCCGGGAGTGTGAATCTGTAATGACGGATCTCAGATAGACACAAAATGCTGGAGTAATTCAGCGGGATGCTGTCTGTCCCACTGAGTTACTCCAGCATTTTGTGTCTATCTTCGGTCTAAACCAGCACCTGCAGTTCCTTCCTGCAACATGACGGATCTCAGCATCTTCACTCCGACTTCCATCCGCACTGATTGTGGTCCTCGGCGTTCAGCTCCACGCGGCCGTCTCCGTGTTAGTTCCCCGCACTGCCCGCTGGGCCTGAGACGTGACGACAGGCAGGACCGGCATCTCCCAGCCTGTCATTCCTACGTATTACTGGGGGAGGCTGGTGATAACACGGATGCCTTGGCCCCGAGCTGTGCCCCCCCCCCCCCCGACACTGTACGACTGCGCACGGCCGCAGGGGTCTTTCTTCATATTAGACTCGCTCGTTCGTCCACTCTCGGCCTGTGCCACGACGACACTAAATTGCGTCCAAATAAATCATTCACCTTCCGGTAGAGCCCAGTTATTGATGGGGGATTCAGGGAACGTGGTGCAGAGCGGTGGGAGATGGTCGAGGGGGGGGGGGGGGGGGGGGGGTGGCAGGGATTGGTCAGGGTTAGAGACGCGAGGAACTGCAGACGGTTGAAGCAAAAATCAAACTGCTGGAGGAACTCAGCGGGTCACAGAGTGTTGTGGAGCCATGCAGGGCAGAATCAGGCCCTTCAGCCCAATTCGTCCATGCCGACCAAGATACCCTCCTGCATTCACTCTCCCGAAATACAGCCAAAACGGTACACGATAGCGCAACAACTTTAGGCCCACCTTACTCACCATTGACCTGCGGTTCAAATGTTTGTTATATTTTAAAATGTATTCACTTTTTAAACTTAAAAAATGGCTTTTTAAACTTTAATAAATGCCTTTTCCACTTGCCGTGCCCAAGATGGCCGCCGGGGCGGGCCCACCCGAGTGATGGGAGTGGCGGCCAATAAGGAGGACTGGGGGTGCGGAGTGCAGAAGAAGAGGACTGGAAGGAGGCGGAATGGCAATCAGGAGAGGCTTGGACCCAACGGGTCCACTCGGGCTGGTATCCCTCTAAACCTTTTCGATTCAAGTAACTGTCCATGGATCTTTTAAATGAGGTTTTAGTACCTGCTTTGACTACCTCCTAGAAACGTAAAAAAACATAGGAAATAGGTGCAGGAGGAGGCCATTTGGCCCTTCGAGCCAGCACCGCCATTCATTGTGATCATGGCTGATCATTAGAGCCAGGATGTTTAGGCGCTAAGAATCTCTAAAATAGGCAGGCAAATAGGCATAATAAAATCGCAAAAAAGGCACGATAAAAGGCATTTATTGACAGAAAAGGCATAAAGAGGCATGTATTTCCACCACCAAAATATGGTTAAAAATAATAATATAAAGGTATACTACATTAAATGACCAAAGTTACCTGGTTGCACATAATTACTAGCATTTCTTTCAAATTATCTGGTGTTAAACTATGCCGTCTGTCAGACAGAATATGCTTCAGTTGTGAAAAACTTATTTTGAACCTATGCTACCACTGGTGCATACCCAAAACAAGCTACAGACTCTATATTCATGTCGATAAATGTGCATAACAACTACCTTTGAGAACTTTCACTCTGTTTTGCATTTCTTCAAGATCTTTGTTACCTAAAATCACTCTCACATTGTCCTTGTATGTCTTTACCTACATCGCCAGGAACTTTACGAATATCGTCAGTTACTTTATTGAAAACCTGCAAGTTATTCACTAATGTTTCGCCACTTTTCTCAAGGGAAGTGATAGCTTGTGGGAAGTTTGCAAAATTGGAAGCAATAAACACAAGATCGCAGTGGAAGGACTTTCTCTGCATGATTTCACTGACGATCCTGACTGCAGCAGATTCTTCTTCTTCAAAACAGTTGACGATTTCATATCATATATATACAGCCGGAAACAGGCCTTTTCGGCCCTCCAAGTCCGTGCCGCCCAGCGATCCCCGTACATTAACACTATCCTACACACACTAGGGACAATTTTTACATTTACCCAGCCAATTAACCTACATACCTGTACGTCTTTGGAATGTGGGAGGAAACCGAAGATCTCGGAGAAAACCCACGCAGGTCACGGGGAGAACCTATAAACTCCTTACAGTGCAGCACCCGTAGTCAGGATCGAACCTGAGTCTCCGGCGCTGCATTCGCTGTAAAGCAGCAACTCTACCGCTGCGCTACAGCAGAGAGACAAGTACCCCACCAAGTCAAAACGGGCTGAGGAGGAGCGGAATCTCGGATGCCATTTTCTTGAACAACTTCACATATGACGGTGCTTTGAGGAAGATTTTCTTGACATTGGAAACTAGGCGATCGATATTTGGAAACAAGCTACGTTTGTGCTCGGCAATTCTATGGAGTCCGTGAGCTAAGCATGTCAAATGCAACATTTTGGGGAATAAAACTTTAAGAGCACGAGCAGCTTTTTTCATGCACGGAGCTGCATCAGTCACAAACAGAAGAACATTCTCGTGTTTTATACCTTCTGGACAAAGTACAGCAAATGAAGATGTAAACAACGGAGCAATAGTTGAGCTGCTTGACTTCTCCAATACTTCCGATGTCAACAAATACTCCTTTGATGGTTGACCTGCCTCCAGTGTACCGATGACCACATTGGCAACATATCTCCCCACAGCATCGGTTGTCTCGTCTATTGAGATCCATATTTTGTTGCACGCAACTTCATCTCTAATTTTCTGCACAACAATGTTGAAGTTGCTGTCAACATAATGTTTCCATAATGATGACTCTCTCGGTATATGTTCCTCTGTGTATTTCTCTAAAAAACCTTTGAGAAATTTGTTTCCCAATTTCCACAGTGGAATTCCAGCATCAATGAATGCCTTGCACAGATCACTCGAAAACTCAGATTTGCGACTGGAGCCAGCAGTAAATGTAGTGAGGAGACAAGCTTGCGTATTTCCCGCCTTCAGTTTCTCTGCTGCCGGCTTGTGTTTAGCTGTCTGTACATGCTGGGAGACGAAACATTTCTTCTCATGATTCACTGCTTTCTCACATGCTTTGCAAAACAGCACACAGTTGTCTGCAGAGAATATATCACTCCCGTACACTCTCAACAAATCGTTCAGTTTTTTACAAGGCGTTGACTTGACTTTAGGCATTTTGACGCTTGCAGGGGTAGATCCTACAGGAGCGAGGATGCAGACCTCTACAGGCAGGCCAGGTACAAGCTGAGAAGAGGAATCAGAGCTGCCAAGGAAAGGTACTCTGAGAAGCTGAGGAGCAAGTTCTCAGCTAATGACTCCTCTTCAGTTTGGAAGGGCTTGCAAGAAACCGCAAGCTACAAGAGGAACCCCCCCTGGTCCTTGGACAATCGTCAGCTGACCAACGACCTGAACAAGTTCTACTGCAGGTTCGATAAACAGAAACTTAACCCTGGTACCCCCTCCCCCCCCCCCCCTCCTCCCCAACCAACACTTCACAACCTCCTCACAACCTGACTCCAGTTTGAAAAGACTAGACCCTTCTCCACCCACCCCTCTCCAATCACCACTTAACACTCACTTACAGACTGAGTGCAAAAGACTGGGACCTCGTCCACTACCCACGAATGAACGACCGACAGTGGCGCCCCCGGTTTCGCCCCAGTGGTGGAAACTTTCTTGTAAGTTACGTTAACGCGGCAAAAAAAGCCTGATTTAGGCACTCGATGGTGAAAAGGGCATTGTCTTGGTGAAATCATCAAAAGAGGCATGAAAAGGCACCTATGGCACTTATTATAAATGGGGAGGAAGTGGAGAGGGTCTCCACCTTCAAGTTCCTGGGGACCACCATCTCCCAGGACCTCTCCTGGACTGCAAATACTACAGCGGTAGTTAAAAAGTCACAGCAGAGACTGCACTTCTTAAGACTGCTCCGGAAAAACAAACTGAAGGAGAATCTGCTGGTGACCTTCTACCGCTCCACCATTGAGAGCGTACTGGCATAGTGTGGTACGCTGGCTGCTCAGCTGCAGACCAGAAGGCCCTCCAGAAGGTTATTGAGACAGCAGAGAAAATTATCGGCAGTCCACTACCTTCTCTGAAGGACATCTCCAGCTCGCGTTGTCTAAACAGGGCCAGAAATATAATTAAGGACAGCACTCACCCAGGATATGAACTGTTTGCTCTCCTGCCCTCTGGGAGGCGCTACAGGAGCCTAAGGGCCAGAACAAACTGACTTAAAAACAGTTTCTTTCCCTGGGCCATAAGAACTGTGAATGGAAATACTTGACTTGATGTGACTATCACTTTTGTCGCACTTTTTAAAATATTTTCAGCATTTTAGGTGTAAAACTCATTTATTATTTATTAGGTTTTTTATTGGTTTTTATTGATATTGGTATTTGTTGTGTTGGTTCCTATGTTTGTGCGATTGTCTTTGAAAGATTTGCACAGTCGCACTGTTTCAGATGTAGCTCTTCTAATTTCGTTGTACTGTTCGTACAATGACAATAAAGGCATATTATTATTATTATTATTATTATTATTATTATTATTATTATTATTATTATTATTATTATTATTATTATTATTATTATTATTATTATTATTATTATTATTATTATTATTATTATTATTATTATTATTATTATTATCATATCATATATCATATATATACAGCCGGAAACAGGCCTTTTCGGCCCACCAAGTCTGTGCCGCCCAGTGATCCCCGTACATTAACACTATCCTACACCCACTAGGGACAATTTTTACATTCACCCAGCCAATTAACCTACATACCTGTACGTCTTTGGAGTGTGGGAGGAAACCGAAGATCTCGGAGAAAACCCACGCAGGTTTATTATTATTATTATTATTATTATTATTATTATTATTATTATTATTATTATTATTATTATTATTATTATTATTATTATTATTATTATTATTATTATTATTATTATTATTATTATTATTATTATTATTATTATTATTATTATTATTATTATTATGGCAAAATCCTGGCTCTACTGATCATCCACAATCAGTAACCGGTGCCTGCCTTCTCCCCATATCCCTTGATTCCACTAGCCCCTAGAGCTCTATCTAACTCTCTTTTAAATTTATCCAGTGAATTGGCCTCTATTGCCTTCTGTGGCAGAGAATTCCATAAATTCACAACTCTCTGGGTGACTCCTCTGGCAGTTCGTTCCATATGTCCACCATCTTCTGAATGAAAACATTGACTCTCAGGTGCCTATTAAAAATTTCCTTCTCTCCTTAAACCTATGTCCTCTGGTTCTTGATTCCCCTTCCCTGAGTAAAGGACTGTGCATTGACCCTAATTATTCCTCTCATGATTTTATACACTATAAGATCCTCACCTGCCCAACCTCTCCCTATAGCTCAGGCCCTCAACTCTTGGCAACATCCTCTTAAATTTTCTCTGCACTCTTTCCAGGTTAATTACATCCTTCGTATGGCATGGTGTCTAAAACTGAACACAAAACTCCAAATGTGGCCTCATATATGTCTTGGACAACTGTAACATAATGTCCCAACTTCTATACTCAGTACCCTGACAGGTGAAGGCCAATATGCTGAAAGCCTTCTTGGCCACTCTATCTATCTTGCAGACTTCACACGGACAGCATGCAAACTCCACACAGAGAGCATACGAACGCCACACGGAGAACATACAAATTCCACACGGAGAACATACAAACGCCACAGGGAGAACATGCAAACTCCACACCAAGAACATGCAAAATCCACACAGGGAACATGCAAACTCCACACAGATGGCATGCAAACTCCACATAGTCTGCGGTCTGATTTTCCATTATATTTTATTTACTTGTTCCAGCTGTGTCATGCATCATGCAGCTACAATCTGTCCATGGGCGTAATTTTAGTGTTTGACTGTCAGCTCTATCCTTCACAAGTTAATACTTTCAGGACAGGAACATAAGTTGGTGGAGGCACAGTGTATGTTTCAATGATTCAGTTCAAAACAGAATCAAAGACATTGACAAATCTTTAGGGACAACGTTCTCTCATTCACCCTTCTGATGTAGGGGTTTTGATGTTCGTTCTTTCTATATTGAAGGGCATCATTGCTTTTGAACAGGGATAAGGAAAGGAGGGAGAGAAATTACAGGATGTTATGGAAGTCTCTGGAATTGATGCGCTGCAATGCTGAGAACTATATTCTGCACTCTGTATCTTCCCCTTTGCTCTAACTATTGTACTTGAGTTTGGCTTGATTGTATGGTATTATCTGATTTGATGGGATAGTATGAAAAACAAGCTTTCGACTGTACCTCAGTACACATGACAATAATAAACCTAAACCTAAAGTTTTGGACGAGTTTAATTATTTGGACTTTAGACTTTAGTCGTTAGAGATACAGTGTGGAAACAGATCCTTTGGCCCGCCAAGTCTGTGCCGACCAGCGATCACCCTATACACTAACATTATCCTACACACTAGGGACAATTCACAATTTTACTGAAGCCAATTAACCTACAAATTAACCTAAACCCAGCTATTTTTATGACACTGTTTATCACAGACATTGAGTCATAGAGTCATATAGCATGGAAACAGGCCCTTCAGCCCAACTTGCCCACAACGACCAACATGTCCCATCTACACTAGTCCCACCTGCCTGCGTTTGGTCCATATCCCTCTAAACCTGTCCCATCCGTGTACCTGTCTGAATGTTTCTTAAACGTTGCGACAGCACCTGCCTCGACTACCTCCTCCAGCAGCTCGTTCCATACACCCACCACCCTTTGTGTGGAAAAGTTACCCCTCAGGTTCCTATTAAATCTTTCCCCCCTCACCTTAACCCTATGTCCTCTGGTTCTCGATTCCCCTACCCTGGGTAAAAGAGACCGTGCGTCCACCCGATCTATTCCTCTCGTGATTTTGTGCACCTCTGTAGGATCGCCCCCTCATCACATCCTTCCATCTGAGGTCTAGCCCTCAGCAGGACAGAGCCTCAGCAGGGATGCACTTGCCTCCCCAAAGACATGAGAGGTTTGCACTAAATATTTAATGGCTGCTGCTGAGATCAGACGGCTGCACGGAGACACATTCCTCATGCACTCAGTCATCTTCAGCCTCATTTCAGATGCAGCAGAACCATAGCAGGGAAATAAAATATATTCCATGTATTATTCAACAGAGGGATAACAAGCCCCTGTCTATCTTACAATCGGCAGATATATCCGCAGGCTTGCAGAGCTACAACAGCCGCCATGTTGTCAAGCTGGAGAAGGGTTCAGTGGCTTGTGCAAGTTGGGCTGAAAGGCCTGTTTCCACGCTGTAAGACTTTATGACTCTATGACCATTGAAAGTTCTTTTTCGTTTAGTTTAGTGTATTATTATCACGTGTACCGAAGTACACTGAAAAGCTCTGAAAAGCGTGCTATCCAGTCAGCGAAAAGACTATACATGATTACAACCGAGCAGTCCACAGTGTTCAGATGCAGGATTTAGTTTACAGTTTTTGTTTTTGTTTTAGAGATACAGCAAGGAAACAGGCCCATCAACCCACCAAGTCTGCCCCGACCTTCGATCACCCTGTACTCTAGCTCTGTCTGACACACTAGGGACAATTCACAGAAGCCAATTAACCTACATACCTGCACAGCTTTGGAGTGTGAGAGGTAACTGGACACCCGGAGAAAACCCACAGGATCACAAGGAGAACATACAAACCCCGTACAGATGGCACTGGAGTCAGGATCAAGGCAGTGGTGCAGTGTGGAGGGGGCTGCAGTCTTGAGTGACTGGTGCAGTGATAATGGAGGTTTGCACTGCAGTGGGGATGTTGCAGTGTTGAGGCAGTGTTGCATTGAGGCAGTACTGCTGTGTTAAGGGAGTGCTGCAGTGTTGTTTGAGCATTGCAGTATTGAGGCAGTGTTGCAGCGCTGAGGCAATGTTGCAATACTGAGGCAGTGCTGCCGTGCTGATGCAGTGTTGCAGTGTTGGGACAGTGTTGCAGTACTGAGGCAGTGCTGCAGTGTTGAGGCAATGTTGCAGTGTTGGGACAGTGTTGCAGTATTGAGGCAGTGTTGCAGCATTGAGGCAGTGCTGCAGTGTTGAGGCAGTGTTGCAGTGTTGGGGCAGTGTTGCAGTATTGAGGCAGTGCTGCAGTGTTGAGGCAGTGTTGCAGTGTTGGGGCAGTGTTGCAGTATTGAGGCAGTGCTGCAGTGCTGATGCAGTGTTGGGACAGTGTTGCAGCATTGAGGCAGTGCTGCAGTGCTGAGGCAGTTGCAGTGTTGGGGCAGTGTTGCAGTATTGAGGCAGTGTTGCAGTGTTGAGACTGTGTTGCAGTATTGAGGCAGTGTTGTGATACTGATGCAGTGTTGAGGCAGTGTTGCAGCATTGAGGCAATGCTACAGTATTGAGGCAGTGTTGCAGTATTGAGGCTGTATTGCAGTATTGAGGCAGTGCTACAGTATTGAGGCAGTGTGGCAGTATTGAGGCAGTGCTGCAGTACTGAGGCAGTGCTGCAGTACTGAGGGAGCACTGCAGTATTGAGGCAGTGCTGCAGTACTGAGGGAGCGCTGCAGTATTGAGGCAATGCTGCAGTATTGAGGCTGTATTGCAGTACTGAGGGAGCACTGCAGTATTGAGGCAGTGCTGCAGTATTGAGGCAGTATTGCAGTACTGAGGCTGTGCTGCAGTACTGAGGGAGCACCGCAGTATTGAGGCATTGCTGCAGTACTGAGGGAGCACTGCAGTATTGAGGCAGTGCTGCAGTACTGAGGGAGCACTGCAGCATTGAGGCAGTGCTGCAGTACTGAGGGAGCACTGCAGCATTGAGGCTGTGCTGCAGTACTGAGGCAGTGTTGCTCCTTTGCAGATGAAGCTACAGGCTGCTCAGTTGTGCGAGAGGGAGATGAGCCGGCTGTTCCTGTTCTCTCCAGGCCACACACCAGAGAGACGCGGTGCATTCTTTAACAGAACCGCAAGTTGCTGGGCAACACAGAGCTTTGCTGAGGAGCACAGGAACCTCCTGCTTTTTTCCACACACGTGCAGGGCTGTTTATTCTTTTGACTAATGCAAGGTGACAGTACAAGCAGTTACCATGCTTGTGAAGTAAAGCTTTTTTAAAGGACAAATGGAAAAGGCTAGTTTAATTCAAAGTAAACCCAATCTGTGGACAATTACTGTCAAGACCAATCTCAGAGACTCCTTGGTTACCGTGACAAGCAGTTCCAATGGCCTGTTGCTCACTCCTTCGTTTTTTAACTTTAGAGATACTGCGCGGAAACAGGCCCTTCGGCCCACCGAGTCCGCGCCGACCAGCGATCCCCGCACACTAGCACTGCCCTACACACTAGGGGCAATTTACAATGAATACCGAAGTATGATATTTGATATTTGCCTCCACCACCATGGGTCAGGGTCCCGACCTGAAACGTCACCGACCCATGTCCTCCAGAGATGCTGCCCGACCGGCTGAATTACTCCAGCACTTTGCGTCTTGTTGTGTAAACCAGCACCTGCAGTTCCCTGTATCGACAGCCTATGCACAAAAACAGCTCAATAAAGATTTTGGGACCAGTGTTTTCTCAGTAAAAAATTAACCGTTTTCTAATCTATACAAAGCAATTGTTCTGATGATTATTTTAATATAATTGAACTGACAGTATAATTTCCTTTGATATTCATTAAATTAGCCCAGTACCCAGTGATAAATTCACCTTAGCAAATGTACTTCTTCGAAACACATCATCACCATTAGAAATCCATTAGGACTTTGACACAATTCTGCTTTTTCATTTAACTGTGCGTTACAATTTCATTAAGGCAATCTTTACTGGTGGTTATTCTATTGGGGGAAGGTGTCGCAAACTGATGGCTCCAGACACAGCAGTGCAATTTTGTTATTTAAGTGAGACAAAAGCTTTGTACAATCTGTGACAGGCACAAAACTGCAAAGGCGACAATTCATTGCTTTAGTTCCACTGGACTGACCAAGAGAGCATTACAATGTAAGCACTTTCAATTGATATCTTTTCCAATGCTGTGTGCAAGTGTTTAATGAAACAAAAATCGGGTAAATTAAATGAACATGTCCAGCCTTTTAAGTTACCTTCACAGAGCCACACGGCACAGAAACGTATGATGAGCGTTTGGCGGCACTGGGCCTGTACTTGCTGGAGTTTGGAAGGTTGAGGCGGGGTGGGGGGGGGGGGGGGACCTCATTGAAACTTACCGAATAGTGAAAGGCTTGGATAGAGTGGACGTAGAGAGGATGTTTCCTCTCGTGGGAGAGTCTATGACTAGAGGGCACAGCTTCGGAATAAAAGACTGTTCCTTCAGGAAGGACAAGAGGAGGAATTTCCTTAGTCAGAGGGTGGTGAATCTGTGGAATTCATTGCCACAAAGGGCAGGGGAGGCCAAGGCAATGGAAGGGAAGGAAGGAACTGCAGATTCTGGTTTAAATCGAAGGTAGACACAAACTGCGGGCGTAACTCAGCGGGACAGGCAGCATCTCTGGAGAGAAGGAATGGGTGATGTTTCGGATCAAAACCAAGGGTCTATCCAAGACAATGGATATTTTTAAGGCAGAGATAGAAAGATTCTTGATTAGCACAAGTGTCAGGGGTTAAGGAGAGAAGGCAGGAGAATGGGGTTGAGAGGGAGAGATAGATCAGCCATCAGTGAATGGCATAGACTTGATGGGCCGAATGGCCTAATTCGGCTCCTATCACGTGAACTAATGAACTGATGAGAAATAGGCCCTTCTGCCTAGCTTGTCCATGGTCATATCATATATATACAGCCGGAAACAGGCCTTTTCGGCCCTCCAAGTCCGTGCCGCCCAGTGATCCCCGTACATTAACACTATCCTACACCCACTAGGGACAATTTTTACATTTACCCAGCCAATTAACCTACATACCTGTACGTCTTTGGAGTGTGGGAGGAAACCGAAGATCTCGGAGAAAACCCACGCAGGTCACGGGGAGAACGTACAAACTCCTTACAGTGCAGCACCCGTAGTCAGGATCGAACCTGAGTCTCCGGCGCTGCATTCGCTGTAAAGCAGCAACTCTACCGCTGCGCTACCCTACCGTGGTGACCATTACTTTTTGATTGAACAATGCAGCTTGGAAACAGGCCCTTCGGCCCACTGAGTCCATGCCGATCATCGATCACCCGACCAATTCTTATCAATCTGCACATAATCCACGTTCCTCCGTTTCTCGGGTTTGCCGGGGATGGTGGTGGAGGCAAATATCATAGAGGCTTTTGGACAGACACGTGGATATGCAGGGAATGGAGGGATATGGATCACATGCAGGCAGGGGGGGTTAGTTTATCTTGGCATCATGTACGGCACAGACGTTGTGGGCTGAAGGGCCTGTTCCTGTGCTGAACTGTTCCATGTTCTATGTTCTATGTTCAACCTTTCCCACTCTGAAGAGAAGATTCCAAGATTCTCCAATCCCTCCACATTCCTGAACTTCCTCATCCCATGGACCATTCCGGTAAATCTATGCATACTTTCCAGGGCTTTAAGTTCCTTCCTAGGGTTGGGCCCATAATCTGCATTCTTCCCATGGAAAAAAAACTCACATTACTCATTACTTAATCAATTTTTCTTCTTATTTTAATTGCTTTTAAACTGAGCTCTTTTTTTGTAGAAGAAAAGAAAATTTGTCATTGATGTATCTAGTTAGAAGGAGCTCTAAGAATTTCCATATTAATCATACTCATTTGTTCATTTAGCTTAGTTTAGTTTAGTTTAGTTTAGAGACACTGGGCGGAAACAGGCCCTTCAGCCACCCGAGTGCACGCCGACCAAACAGGCCCTTCAGCCACCCGAGTGCACGCCGACCAGCAGTCCCTTCAGCCACCCGAGTGCACGCCGACCAAACAGGCCCTTCAGCCACCCGAGTGCACGCCGACCAAACAGGCCCTTCAGCCACCCGAGTGCACGCCGACCAAACAGGCCCTTCAGCCACCCGAGTGCACGCCGACCAAACAGGCCCTTCAGCCCACCCGAGTGCATGCCGACCAGCAGGCCCTTCAGCCCACCCGAGTGCACGCCGACCAAACAGGCCCTTCAGCCACCCGAGTGCACGCCGACCAAACAGGCCCTTCTGCCACCCGAGTGCACGCCGACCAAACAGGCCCTTCAGCCCACCCGAGTGCATGCCGACCAAACAGGACCTTCAGCCACCCGAGTGCATGCCGACCAGCAGGCCCTTCAGCCCACCCGAGTGCACGCCGACCAGCTTTCCCCGCACACCAACACTATTCTACGCACACTGGAGACAATTTACAATTATACCGAGCCAATTAACCTACAAACCTGTACGTCTTTGGAGTGTGGGAGGAAACCGGAGATTCCCGGAGGTCACCTCACACAGGTCAAGAGGAGAACGTACAAACTCCGTACAGACAGCACCCGTAGTCAGAATCAAACCCTGGTCTCTGACGCTGTAAGGCAGCAACTCTACCGCTGTGCCACTGTGTCACTCCTGGCCAGTTATTGATGTATTTATTAATATAAATTAATTATATCAAATTAATGATGCAGTAATTAAATAGATTGTAATACTTTTTCAAGCCCTTTCTTTAATGCCTTTGACATCAGTAGTTTATATCACAGTCTTTGGTTAATGGGCATTGATCAGTTTTCCATCCATTTCTATTCTATCTTAGTAACAGCACAGGTCTAATTTACCAATATGAATATGTGCAGGCAACATTGAATAATCAATAGATGTTGCGATGTGTAATCAGATAGTTAATTACATTGACAGTGACACAACGACAGCACTTAAAAACACTTCAAAGATCTTCAAGCAAAGACAAGTACATCAGCATTTTGACATTATTTAATATTTGGAGCAGGGAACTTTAACCAACTTCATTTATTTCAAATACGTGCAAACGTCCTTGTGCGCCTTGACTGAGACTCGCTGAATATTTTTCCTAACACTTTGAAGCGTGATCAGAGAGGCTTGTGAGGTTATAGAGGTATCGAGTCAGAGTTATACAGCATGCAAATAGGGCTTGTGGCCCAACTGGTCCATACTGACCAAGGTGCCCAATCTAAGCTTTTCCCATTGACCAACATTTGCCCCTTGTTCCTCTAAAGCTTCACCAATGATCTATGGTGGATCAACCACATTGAGCCAAGAAGGCACATCTACGAGTCTGATTCTGTGACTGTCGGGGGTGGTGAGTGATGAATCTGATAAGGTTAGAGTTATAGGGTCATACAGCGTGGAAACAGGCCCTTCGACCCAACTTGCCCACACTGACCAACATGCCCCAAAAGAAGACTAGTGTAGATGGGGCATGTTGGTCGGCGTGGGCAAATTGGGCTGAAAGGCCTGTTTCCACATGGTATGATTCTATATCTATGCCTCTATTCCTGGCACCAAAATTCATAAGAAAACATGTTGATGCTTAGAAAAACAAGAATTATGAACTCAAATGCTTAAACCAGTTGTTAGCTGTTTATTTACAGAAATGTTTCTGCGCCTGCATGCATATATAATTCATTTAAATGTATAAATTTATAAATTCATCCCTTCTTTTTGTGCATGTTTGGCTACAATTTACTGATGTCAGTAAATAATACTTACCAAACAATTCGTGTTATCTGTGGATAAGTTGTCTTAAAAATGTTGCATACCATCATAACACAATCTCATGAATCTGATGGAGTTTTTTGAAGACGTGACCAAAAAGGTTGCTGGCAGAGCTGTAGATGTTGTCTATATGGACTTCAGCAAGGCATTCAATAAGGTCGGCTGCTCTGGAAGTTAGATCGCATGAGATACAAGGAGAGATTAGATCGCATGAGATCCAAGGCTTCATGGAAGGAAGCAGAGGGTGATGGTGGGAGGTTGCATCTCGGACTGGAAGCCTGTGACTAGTGGTGTGCCTCAGGGTTCGGTGCTGGGCCCGTTACTGTTTGTCATCTATATCAAAGGTTTGGATGAGAACGCACAGGGCAAGATTAGCAAGTTGCTGATGATACAAAAGTGGGTGGTTTTGCAAATTGTGAAGATGGTTGTGAAAAATTGCACCAGGATCTGGATCGATTGGCTGGGTTGGTTGATGGAATTTAATATAAAGAAATGTGAAGTGTTGCATTTTGGGAAGTCTAACATGGGCAGGACCTACCCAGTGAATGACAATAGACAATAGACAATAGGTGCAGGAGGAGGCCATTCGGCCCTTCGAGCACCGCCATTCAATGTGATCATGGCTGATCATTCTCAATCAGTACCCCGTTCCTGCCTTCTCCCCATACCCCCTGACTCCGCTATCCTTAAGAGCTCTATCTAGCTCTCTCTTGAATGCATTCAGAGAATTGGCCTCCACTGCCTTCTGAGGCCGAGAATTCCAGATTCACAACTCTCTGACTGAAAAAGTTTTTCCTCATCTCAGTTCTAAATGGTCTACCCCTTATTCTTAAACTGTGGCCCCTTGTCCTGGACTCCCCCAACATTGGGAACATGTTTCATGCCTCTAACGTGTCCAACCCCTTAATAATCTTATACGTTTCGATAAGATCTCCTCTCATCCTTCTAAATTCCAGTATATACAAGCCTAGTCGCTCCAGTCTTTCAACATATGACAGTCCCGCCATTCCGGGAATTAACCTAGTAAACCTATGCTGCACGCCCTCAATAGCAAGAAAGGTAGGCCTGTGGGGGAGTGTTGTAAAGCAGAGGGATCTAGGAGTGCAGGTGCATGGTTCCTTGAACGAGGAGTTGCAGGTAGATCGGGTGGTCAAAAAGGCATTCGGCACATTGGCCATAAGCAGTCAGAGCATTAAGTATAGAAGTTGAGAGGTCATGTTGCAGTTATATAAGATGCTGGTGAGGCCGCATTTAGAGTATTGTGTTCAGTTCTGGGCACTATGTTATCGGAAAGATGTTGTCAAGCTGGAAAGGTACAGAAAAGATTTACGAGGATGTTGCCAGAACTCAAGTGTCTGAGCTATAGGGAGAGGTTGAGTAGGCTGGGACTCAATTACTTGGAGCGCAGGAGGATGAGGGGTGATCGTACAGAGGTGTGTAAAATCATGATGGGAATAGATCGGGGAGGCACATAGAGTCTCATGCCCAGAGTAGGACTGAATGGCCTGTTTCCACGCTGTATGATTCTATGACTCTATGACAAGACAATATAATGGTGGACATTTGACTGTCCAAACCTCTACCCAAGTAACACTTGCCCACCACTTCCTTCATCCCTAACTGATATGATCCCATTACAGACAGCTGTGGAGGCCAATTTAGTGGATGTTTTTAAAGTGGAGATTGACAGATTCTTGATTAATAAGGGTGTCAAAAGATTATGGAGAGAAGGCAGGAGAATGGGATTGAGAGGAAAAAATAGATCAGCCATGATTGAATGGCGGAGTAGAGTGGATGGGCCGAATGGCCTAATTTTTACTTATGAACTTATGAACAGTGGCACAGCAGTAGAGTTGCTGCCTCTCAGCGCCAGAGACCCGGGTTCGATCCTGACATCGGATGGAGTTTGTGACCTTTTGCTTTTTCACCGGGTGCTCCGGTTTCTTCCCACACTCCAAAGACAAACAGATTTGCAGGTTAATTGGCTTCTGTAAGTTGTAAATAGTCTGTAGTGCGTAGGATAGTGCTGCACACTATAGGATAACGAATGGGTGATTACTGGTCTGTGTGGACTCGGTGGGCCAAAGGGCTTGTTTCCGGAACCGTATCTCTGAAAGGCAACCAAGAGTTAATTAAATAACAGGCATCTGCCGAGCTCGATATTAATTTTCAGCCTCAATCTCGAATCACCATGGCAACCTGTATTTTCAGTCACTGCGCTTAAATAACATTTCCACGCAAAGGCAGGTGTGCGTTAAGTGGGGTTGCCTCATCATCCCTCTCATACACACTGATCGCAAAAACCCAAGTCTCCTTAGAACACAGAACAGTATAGCACAGGCCTTTCAGCCCACCGTGTCTGTGTGTGCTGAACATGATCCCATTACAGGAAGGATGTGGAAGCATGGGAGAGGGTTAAACTAATCTCCTCTACCTGCACAACAGGTGCATGGCTCCGTGAAGGTGGACTTTGTACATTCTCCATGACCGCGTGGGTTTTCTCTGAGGTCTTGGTTCCCTCTCACACTCCAAAGATGTACACGTTTGTAGGTAAATTGATTTGGTATAAGTGTAAATTGTCTCTCGTGTGTGTAAGATAGTGTAAACGTGTGGGGATTGCTGGTCGGTGCGGGCTCAGTGGGCCGAAAGGGCTGTTTCCGCACTGTACCTCTAAACGTATGGAACTGAATGCTATTTACTGCTTTTTAATCTTTTTCCCCTCACCTTAATCATATATTTAAGTGCTGCTAATTACTGCTAGCACCTTATCCATGCCCCTCCATTCCCTGCATATCCACATGCCTATCCAAAAGCCTGTTCAATGCCATGATCAGTTTAGTTTCGTTTCGTTTAGGTTAGTTTAGTATAGTTTAGTTTAGAGATACAGCAAGGAAACAGGCCCTTCGGCCCACTGAGTCCACGAACACCAACCAGCGATCTTGTCTTACACTAACACGACCCTATGCACTAGGGAAAATTTGCAGAGGCCAATTAACCTACAAACCCGCATGTCTTTGGGATGTGGGAGGAAACTGGAGCACTCGTAGAAAACTTATGTGGTTACAGAGAGAATGTGCAAACTCCACACAGACAGCACCCGAGGTCAGGATTGAACCGGGTCTCCGGTGCTGTGAGGCAGTAACTCTACCAGTTGCGCCACTGTGCTGCCCATCTTTCATGGCCACTTTTGCCCCTTCTTATTGCCCACTTGAGTTATTTTTTGCTTGCTTCACATTCTTCAAAGATCTCGTCTGATTTCATCTTTCTAAAACCTTACACTTCCTTTTTCTTTTTGACCAAATTTGCAACCTCTTCCATAAGAACCTCTGGTGTTCAGTTTTGGTCACCATGTTATAGGAAAGATGTTGTCAAGCTGGAAAGGGTGCCGAGAAGATTTACGAGGACGTTGCCAGGACTCGAGGGCCTGAGCTATTTGGAAAGGTTGAGCAAGGACTTTATTCCCTGGAGCGCAGGAGGATGAGGGGTGATCTTATAGAGGTGTACAAAATCATGAGAGGAGTAAATCAGGTAGACGTGCAGAGTCTTTTGCCCAGAGTAGGGGAATTGAGAACCAGAGGACATAGGTTTAAGGTGAGGGGAGAAGGAATTTGAGGGGTAACTTTTTTTACACAAAGTGTGATGGGTGTATGGAACGAGCTGCTGGGGGAAGTAGTTGGGGCAGGTACTTTTGCAATGTTTAAGAAACATACTTACCGATACATGGATAGGATAGGTTTAGAGGGATATGGGACAAACGCAGGCAGGTGGGACTAGTGTAGAGTGGGCAAGTTGGTCGGTGTGGGCAAGTTGGGCCGATCGGCCTGTTTCCACACTGTATGTAATAAATATTGGTTAATTCTGCTAAATCTTTCTTCGTAAAACACATCTATTTTCCAGCAATTAACCCCGTGAACCTTCCATGGACTGTCTTCAAGGCATCATATCTCCCCTTAAATAAAGAAACCAGTTCTGTATAAAGTTTACTGCAAACAGTTTCTGCAGTCTGGTTGCTGGGGTTATGCAGGAAACATAACATCCTATTTATGCACAGGGAGGCCCCACACATTGCAATGCAACAATATCCAAACCATCTGAGTTTTACGGTTTAGTTTAGTTGAGTTGAGAGGTACAGTGTGGGAATGGGCTCTTCAGCTCACTGAGTCCATGCTGACCTGCGATCACACGTACACTAGTTCTATCCTACACACCAGAAACAATTTACAGAAACCGATTAACCTAGAAACTTGCACGTCTTTGGAGTGCGGGAGGAAACCAGGGCACCTGGAGAAAACCCACATGGTCACAGGGAGAAGGGCGGCACGGTGGCGCAGCGGTAGAGTTGCTGCCTTACAGCGAATGCAGCACCGGAGGCTCAGGTTCGATCCTGACTACGGGCGCCGTCTGTACGGAGTTTGTACGTTCTCCCCGTGACCTGCGTGGGTTTTCTCCGAGATCTTCGGTTTCCTCCCACACTCCAAAGACGTACAGGTTTGTAGGTTTGTAGGTTAATTGGCTTGGTAAATGTAAAAATTGTCCCTAGTGGGTGTAGGATAGTGTTAGTGTGCGGGGATCGCTGGGCGGCGCGGACCCGGTGGGCCGAAGGGCCTGTTTCTGCGCTGTATCTCTAAATCCAAAAATCTAAAAATCTTACTCCGTACAGAGCACCTGTAGCCAGGATCCAAACCGGATCTCTGATGCTGTAAGGCAGCGTCTCTACTGCTGTGCTACTGTGCTGCCCTACTAATGTTAGTTAAGGGACACAAATTCCAAACAGCATAGAAACAGGCCCTTCGACCCCATCTGTCCATGCCGACCAAGTTGGTAAACTGGTCTAGTCCCATTTCCCTGTATTTGACTCATTTACCTCTGAACCTTTCCTACCCATATATCTTTTGAAATGTCTTTTCAAAGTTGGAATTGGATCCGCTTCTATAAGGCAACTCATTCCAGATAAGGAATACCCTCTCAGTGAAAAAGTTGTTCCTGAGGTCCCTGTTCGGGAAGCAAAAGTGGGATAACATTAGAACTAGTATGAACAGGTGACCGATGGTCAGTATGGACTCATAGGGCCAAATGGCTTGTATCCATGCTGTGTTTCCAAACTAAACTAAATCCACTGAGTTACTCCAACACTTTGTGTCCTTCTTAAACTAAACTAAATCTTTTGCCTCTCATCTTGAGCCTATGCCCTCTTGTTTTTCAATCCTTTACCTTGAGATAAAGATTGTGAATGTTAACTTTATCCATGCCCCTCATGATCTCTATAAGGTCTTCTTTCAGCTTCCTATTCTCCAAACAAAAATATTCCTGCTTCTTCAACCTCTCCCTATAACTGAAACACACATAATATTCTAGCGAATCTCTTCTGAACTCTTTCCATTTTAATGACATCCTTCCTGTAGCTGGGTGACCAGAACTGTACACAGTACTCCTCTTGCGGTCTCACCAATGACTTGTATGGCCGTATCAGCGGTTTCTTGATTAGTACTGGCGTCAGGGGTTATGGGGAGAGGCCAGGAGAGATGGGGTTAGGAGGGAGAGATAGACCAGCCACGAATGGCAGAGTAGACTTGATGGGCCGAATGGCCTAATTCTGCTCCTCCTATCACTTATCATGATGTCTCAAAGTTTATACAGTCTCCCTCCAAATGATCTTTTATCCATTCATTTGGATTAAACCTGGAACTTTGTGTTTAGGTTTAGGTTTAGGTATATTAATGCCACCTGTTCTGAGGTACAGCGAAAAGCATTGTTGTGCACGCCATTCAATCGGAACAGGTAATATTATACGTAAATATAATCAAACCAACAAGCCAAACTCAAGTACAATAGGCAGAGCAAAGGGGAAGATGCCGAGTGCAGAATATAGTTCTCAGCATTGTAGCGCATCAGTTCCAGAGACAAACTCCAATGTCCACAATGGGGCAGAGGTGAATCGGACAGTGCCCCAGCTTATGGATGGACCATTCAGAAACATGATAACAGGGGGGAAGAAGCTGTTCCTGAGTCTGGTGGTGTGCACTTTCAAGCTTCTGTAACCTTCTGTTGGACAGGAGCGGGGAGAAGGAGAAATGAGCGGTCTGGGACAACTCTTTGAATATGTTGGCTTCTTCCTGAGGCAGCGTGAAGTGTAGACGGAGTCAATGGTGGGGAGTTTGGAGCAAAGGAGATTACAAATAGGAGCAAAAGAGATTAGAAAAAGTCCATCGCGGGTTCTGATCTCCCTACCATTGAAGCGATCTGCAGGAGTCGCTGCCTCAAAAAGGCAGCCAGCATCCTCAGAGACCCACGCCATGCTCATTTCACCCCTGCCATCGGGAAGAGGTGCAGGAGCTTGAAAACGGTAATATCCAGGTTCAGTAGCAGCTTCTTCCCTACAACCACCATGCTATTAAACACTACAACCTCCACATAATCTCCGAGTACTATGATTACATATCTGTTGTGCTGCTGCAAGTAAGAATTTCATTGTTCCGTTTCGGAGTTTCTTAATTTAGTTTTACTTTAGAGATTCTGTGCATTTCCAACATTCACTGTTCCCAATGGAGACACAAGGAACTGCAGGTGCTGGAATCTTGAACAAAACACAAAGTGCTAGAGGAACTCAGCGGGTCAGGCAGCATCTGTGGTGGGAATGGACAGGCAACATTTCAGATCGGGACACTTCTTCACATTCTGAGTTGTTACCTGCCCATTCATTCCAGAGATGCTGCCTGACCCGTTGAGTTCTTCCAGCACTTTGTGCTTTCCGCTGTTTTTAAACCTCAACCCCTTTAGAGCTGGTATTGTGTTCAGTTTTGGTCAGTAGTGTAACTGGGATATCATGGTTGGTGTGGGCAGTTTGGGCTGAAGGGCCTGTTTCCATGCTGTATGACTCTATGAATCCATGAATTCAATCCACCCAAGGAAAGGTTCTATAAGAAAATAACTGCAGATGCTGGTACAAATCGATTTATTCAAAAAATGCTGGAGTAACTCAGCAGGTCAGGCAGCATCTCGGGAGAGAAGGAATGGGTGACGTTTCGGGTCGAGACCCTTCTTCAGGCTTCCTCAGTCTGAAACGTCACCCATTCCTTCTCTCCCGAGATGCTGCCTGACCTGCTGAGTTACTCCAGCATTTTTTTAATAAATCAAGGAAAGGTTCTGACTGTTTACCCTATTTCGACCTCTTGCAATTTATATACCTCTATCAGGTGTCCAGGAAGGAACTACAGATGCTGGTTTACATAAAAGATAGACCCAAAATGCTGAAATAACTCAGGGGGATATGCAGGATCTCCGGAGAATAGAAACAGGTGACGTTTTGGGTCGAGACCCATCTTCAGGCTTCGTGTCCAAGAATAGATCGACTGAGCTTATATTCACTGGAATTTAGAAGAATGAGGGGGGATCCAAAAGAACCATATACAATTCTTGGATTGGACTGGCTAGATGCAGGAAAAATGTTCCCAATGCTGGGGGAGTCCAGAACCAGGGGTCACAGTTTAAGAATAAGGGGTTAACCATTTAGGACCGAGATGAGGAGAAACCTCTTCACCCAGAGAGTTGTGAATTTGTGGAATTCTCTGCCTCAGAAGGCAGTGGAGGCCAATTCACAGGATGTATTCAAGAGAGAGTTAGATATAGCTCTTCGGGCGAACAGAATCAAGGGAAATGGGGAGAAAGCAGGAACGGGGACTGATTTTGGATGATCAGCCATGATCATATTGAGGGGCGGTGCTGGCTCGAAGGGGGCGAATGGCCTACTCCTGCACCTATTTTCTATGTTCTATGTTTCTATGTTGCTGTTGTTGAAGCATTTTGTGTCCATCTATCAGGTACCCCTCAATCTCCATTTGGGCATGCTCTGTGAATCCCTTGGGATGTCCACTCCTATCAGACGTTGTCCCACACAGTATTTCATTGCCCAACATGGTGACCTTCCCCTAACCCACCTGCAGGAGACGTTTCGTTAACAAGATGAACTTACACCCCATAAATCTACTTAGCGAGTTATTAGCTAGGATAAGTGATGCATCTGTACAAAGGAGGAATAATTAAACTTTAAATAAACACTTTATTCAATTATCGTTTTATGATGTTTAAAAGAGTTCGGGTTGGTTCTGACAATTAGCCGTCTACCCAGTAAAAACAAAGCCATCACGGGCAATTATCTGTTACAGTTAATTACTTTTATTGAGGTTCACAGATACACACTAAGCAGATCAGATTTCAGGAGAGGGACCATTATAAATCATTAACCGTTATAAAAAGTGGCGGCGTGCTATATAATTGCAACAAACTCACTTATCAGCATTTTGGAAGACAAGTTGGCATTATGCTCATGTATATATATCTTGGATATCAGGAGCAGACTGGTCTGTCTGTGTGGCAAGGCAGGATGAGATCCAGACTCGGGCTGAAAGGTGAAAACAATGTTAGGGCCATAACTTTAGAGTCGTAATGTCATACAGCACAAACAAAGGACCTTCGGCCCAACTCATTCCTGCCAACCAACATGCCCCATCTACGCTGGTCCCACCTGTCCGGGCGTGGCCTATATCCCTCTAAATGTTTCCTATCCGTACCTGTCCAAATGTCTTTTAAATGCTGTTATTGTACCTCCTCTGGCAGCTTGTTCCATACACCCACCACCCTCGGTGTGAAAACGTTGCCCTTCACTTTCCTATTCAATTGGTCCCCTCTCACCTTAAACCTATGACTTCTGGTTTTTGATTCCCCTACCCATTCACCTCATGATTTTAAATGGATATTAAGAATTATGACCTTCTGAAATGCATAGAATGTTCTTTCGCCTTCTGTGTGAAAAGGTTACCTCTCAGGTTCCTATTAAATCTTTCCCCTCTCATTTTAAACCTTTGACCTCTAGTTCCAGATTCCCCTACTCTGGATAAACGACCGTGCATTTGTCTTATCTATTCCCCTCATGATCACCCTTCATCCTCCTGTTCTCCAAGTCAGTCCAACCTCACCCATTGATTGACATGGAAACAGGTCCTTCGACCCACCGAGTCCACACCGATCACACAGTGATCACCTTTGAACTGTTCACACTAGTTCTATGTTATCCCACTTTTTGCAACCACTCCCTACACACTAGGGGCAATTTTACCGAGGGGCAATTAACCCACACGTCTTTGGTGATCTGGGAGGAAACCGTAGCACCCGGAGAAAACCCACGTGGCCACAGGGAGAAGGTGCAAACTCCACACAGACAGCACCCCTGGGTCTCTGGCAATGTGAGGCAGCAACACCTCTACGCCACTGTGCCACAAATAATTGATTGTTTGGAGGATAGAGCATGGAAGAGGCCCTTTGGCCCACCGATCACCCATTCACACTAGGTCAATGTGCGGGTCCAGCTTTTTTACAGATAGAGTAAAGAACACTTACCTTAAAGCCAGGCGCTCTCGTCTTTGACATCTCTACCCTGGGAAAAGACTGTCTCACCTATTTATGCCTCATAATTTTATATACTTCCATCAGGTTTCCCCTCAACCTCCGAGTCTCCAGGGAAAACAACCCGAGTGTGTCCAGCCTCGCGTTCTTGCCAAGTGCTTCATGTCCCTCTTATGCAGGCAGCATTCTGGCAACACAAGAGACTACAGATGCTGGAATCTTGAGCAAAACACAAAGTGCTGGAGGAACTCAGCAGGTCAGGCAGCATCTGTGGAAGGAAAGCGCGGCCTGGAACGTGGCAACTTCAACAGCCTGACCGCGGGAGAAGATGGCAGGGGAAGAGAAAAGGCATTCGGGCCTTCCATCACAGTGAGGAGGGGACTGGAGGAGACTCACTGTGATGGATGTTTCTTTTTTTTTGTTTTGTGTTGGTTTGTGATTGTGTGTGTAATTGCTTCTTTTTATTGCTCTTATTGTTGGACTGTGGGTGACGAAATCTCGTCCAAAAGACTTGTTTTTTTTGGATGACAATAAAGGTTATTCTGATTTCTGATTCTGAGACATTATTTCGGGTCAGGATCCTTTTTGCAGACATACTGACAGGGTCCGGGCCCGAGAGGTGACATTAATGAATTAAACCAAGATGAACTCACTGCTGCCCGCTCTGGGCAGTCTTAGCAAGGGTCCCGACCCAAATCTCATCTGTCCATTCTCTTCACAGATGCTGCCTGGCCCACGGAGACAGTTCCTCCAGCACTTTGTGTGTTTTGCTCAAGATTCCAGCATCTGCAGTCTTTTGTGTCCCCATTAAGTAAAGCCACGTCGGGTACTGCAGGACTGCCCAGAGGCGCAACGGTAGAGTTGCGGCTGTAGAGAGCATCCTGTCCGGCAACATTACAGTCTGGTTTGCGAACAGCTCTGCCCAGGACAGAGAGTAGTGCGTTCGGCAGAACGCACCATGGGAACTACACTCGTCCCCCTGCAGGACCTATACATCAGGAGGTGCAGATCCAGAGCAAGCAAGATCATGAGGGACCCCTGCCACCCCAGCAACGGACTGTTCCAGATGCTACGATCAGGCAAACGCCTCCGCTGTCACGCTGTGAAAACGGAGAGGATGAGACGGAGCTTCTTCCCACAGGCCATCAGGACTGTCAACTTTTATAACTCCAGAGACTAAATTTTTGTCTACACTATAGTAACTTATTAACTTTATTTATATGCTGTAACTGTAATTCTTTTTTGTGCACAATCCGCAGGCATTGCCACTTTCATTTCACTGCACATCGTGTGTGTGTGTATGTGACAAATAAACTTGACTTGACTTGCTGCCTTGCAGCACCAGAGACCCAGGTTCAATCCTGCCTGCACACAATCCACATCCCTCCATCCCCCCTGCATATCCACGTGCCCACACACTGTTTTGTCGTGTGACTGTAAGATATCATCAAATCCTCTCTTGCGTAGAGTCATTCCTTGCGGAAGTCTGAATGCAGCGCCACGCCACGCCACCGCGACTGCTGCATCGCTGCGTACACGGGATTTAACAACGGCTACGCTCTGCAAAGATTGAACTAACCTTTCCCTGAGTTTGATTTATCTTTACACACAGTCCCAATAGAGTCTGCAATTCTTTAACTCGAGTGATAAAATCTTTGAACATTTCAGGGTAAACGTCCCCTTCCCACGGGCAGGGCCGTCTTAACGCATGGGCCTGATGGGCACTTTCCCGGGGCCCCACGAGCATAGGGGCCCCATGCTGATCTGTGTATGTTAAGTGACTTGCAATAAATAAATACTACTTTAAAAATGTAGGTTCAATAAGTGCTTTTTTCGCAACATTTTCGGTCCCTAAGTGTTTTTTTCGCAACATTTTCCATCCCTAAGTGCTTCTCACAGCGATCTGTTTCGCAACAATTAGCTCCCTAAGTGCTTTGCTTTTCCATCCCTAAGTGCTTCTCACAGCGATCTGTAAGTGCTTTTATAAAACAATGTAGCACCCTAAGTCCATCGCTAAGTGCTTTTCAGTAAGTGCTTTTCGCCGGCACGACAGGGGGGGGGGCTGGTAGGGAAAGGGGGGTGGGGAGAGTAACGGTGGGGGCGACGGGGAGGGTGGGAGGAGGAGAGTTGTCGTAGGGGCCCCAGTACACTGCTTTGCCCGGGGCCCATAATGCTGTAAAGACGGCCTTGCCCACGGGAATGGAAATGCAATGGAGTGTGTCTGGTAAGGATTGCTGAAGTTGGAATGGGGTGAGTGGCGACCAGAGGCAAAGTGTTCTCATTAAATAACTGCCCTCTGTGGGACGTCACAGAGCAAAGGTTTACGAGGATGTTGCCAGAGCTCGAGGGCCTGAGTTACAGGGAGATGCTAGGCAAGCTAGGGGTTTCATTCTTTGGACCTTAGACTTTAGAGATACAGTGTATCAACAGGCAATTTGGCCCATTGAACAGCGATCCCCGCACACTAACACCATCCTACACACACCACTCGGGACAATTTTCAATTTTACCGAAGCCAATTAGCCTGCAAACCAGTACGTCTTTGGCATGAGGGAGGAATCCAGAGAGCACTCCGAGAAAACCCACGCGGTCACAGGGAGAACATACAAACTCCGTACAGACAGCACCCATAGTCAGGATTGAACCCAGGTCTCTGATGCTGTAGGGCAGCAACTCTACCGCTGTGCCACCCCATTCCCTGGAGTGCGGGAGGATAAGGGGTGATCTTAAAGAGGTGTATAAAATCATGAGGGGAATAGATGGGGTGAATGGACAGATCCTTTTACCCAGAGGAGGGGATTCAAGAACCAGAGGACATAGGTTTAAGGTGAAAGGGGAAAGATTTAATAGGAACCCGAGGGACAACCTTTTCACACAGAGGGTGGTGGGTGTATGGAATGAGCTGCCAGAGGAGGTAGTTGAAGCAGGTACAATAACAGCATTTAAAAGACATTTGGACAGGTTCATGGATAGGAAAGGATTCGAGGAACATGCGCCAAACGTGGGCAGGTGGGACCAATATAGATGAGCAAGGTGGGCCGAAGGGCCTGTTTTCATGCTGTAAGGCTCTGATTCTATACCTACAGGTTAGATTGGCCGAAATACCTCATTCACATTGTGTCATGGAGAGTCAAAGTCACAGCGTCTTCTCGCACAGAAACAGGCCCTTTGGGGCCCACGCCCACAATGCCCACACTGATCAAGATGCCATATCCAAGCTAGTTCCATATGCCCTTGTTTTGCCCATATCCCTCCAAACCTTGACTATCCATATGACATACTGGGTGACGCAGTGGCACACTGGTAGAGTTGCTGCCTCGCACCGCCACAGACCCGGGTTTGATCCTGACTACGGCTGCTGTCTGTCTGTGGAGTTTGCACGTTCTCCCTGTGACCGCGTGGGTTTCCTCTAGTTTCTTCCAACAACCCAAAGACATGTGGGTTTGTAGATTAATTGTCCCCCCCCTTTATTACACAGAGAGTTATAGGTGCATGGTACAAGCACCCAGAGATTTAGGCTGAGGTTTAGGTTTATTATTGTCACGTGTACCGAGGTAGAGTGAAAACCTTCCTTTTGCATGTTATACAAGCAGATCAGATAATACTCTACATAAATACAAGCCAAACTCAAGTACAATAGGTAGAGCAAAGGGGAAGACACAGAGTGCAGAATATAGTTCTCAGCATTGTAGCGCACCTGTTTCATAGACAGAGTCCAATGTCCGCAATAGGGTAGAGGAGAATCGGTCAGTACCCTGGCTTATGGAAGGACCGTTCAGAAGCCTGATAACAGAGGGGGAGAAGCTGTTCCTGAGACTGGTGGTGCGCGCTTTCAAGTTTCTGCAACTTTCTGCTGGACAGGAGCGGGAGAAGAAGCAATGACTGTGGTGGGTCAAGTCTTTGATTATGTTGGCTGCTACTCTGAGGGAGCGTGAAGTGTTGATGGAGTCAATGGTGGGGAGTCTGGTCTGTATGATAGTGGTAGGAACAGATACAACAACAACATTCCCACACTGACCTTTCATTCCTGGGCCTCCTCTGTTGTCAGACTGAGGCCACACGCAAACTGGAGGAACAGCACCTCATATTCTGCTTGGGCAGCTTACAACCCAATGATGTGAATGTTGAATTCTCCAATTTTAGATAACCCCCTCTACTCCTTTTTCTTCCCCCCTCTCTTTCCTGTGCCGTCCCCCATCCTGGTGTGCACCCATTTCTCCCGCCCCCCTTTCCTTTTCCCTCTCCCCCTTTCCTTTTCCCTCTCCCACATAACCGCAGCGCAGCGGTAGAGTTGCTGCCTTAACAGCGCCGGAGACCTGGGTTCGATTTCAACTACGGGTGCTGTCTGCATGGAGTTTGTACGTTCTCCTCGTGACCTGCGCGGGTTTTCTCCAAGATCTTCGGTTTCCTCCCACACTCCAAACACGTACAGGTTTTCAGGTTAATTGCCTTGCTATGTGTAAAATTGTCCCTAGTGGGTGTAGGATAGTGTTAATGTGCAGGGATCACTGGTCGGTGTGGACTCAGTGGGCCAAAGGGCCTGTTTCAGCGCTGCATCTCTAAACTAAAAACTAAATTAAACCCTTTCTCTGGCTTTATATATTACTCCATCTTTCACTCTTCTTCTGGTATGACTGTATGGTAAATCGAATTTCACTGTACCTTAAAAATGGTACACGTGCCAATAAAAGACCGTTGAACCGTTCTCTCCTTATCTGACAGAGATTGGGGTTGAGAGGGAAAAATAGATCAGCCATGTTCTGAAAAGAGATTATTCAAATTCCATTAATTTAAATTTCAGATCAGCCGGAATCTGCAGGGTGCCATTTGAGTTTGAATTAATCATAATCATGAAGATCTATTGCATTAAACATAGATCGCACTGCTAATAATAAAATCATTGGTTCGTGTCAGTACGATCCAACGAAGGTAGCGGCACAGTGGCGCAGCGGTAGAGTTGCTGCCTCATGGTCTAATTCTGCTTCTATGACTTATGAATTTAGTATGATTGAGATATTAACTTGGGTTTCACAAAAAGGCTGGTAGGTATTTGGAATGAGCTGCCAGAGGAGGTGATAGAGATGGGTACAATTACAATGTTTAAAGAACATTCGGACGGGTACATAGATAGAAAAGGTTTGGAAAGATGTGGGCCAAATGCAGGCAGATAAACATCTTAGTTGTTATGGACACATTGGGCTGAAGGGCCTGTTTCCCTGCTGTGTTACACTGTGAGTCTATGCACTCAGGTAAATATATCTTCCCATTACACTTGGATGGGGAGTGGGGGGGGGGCAAAGAAACTGACCCCAAGTCATAGGGATGGCACGGTGGTGCAACGGTAGTGCTGCTGCCTTACAGCTCCAGAGACCCAGGTTCAATCCTGATTACGGGTGCTGTCCAAACAGAGTTTGTACGCTCTCCCTGTGATCGCGTGGGTTTTCCCTGGGTGCTCCGGTTTCCTCCCACACTCCAAAGAGGTGCAGGTTTGAGGTTGGTAGGTTAATTGCTTTCTGTAAAAAGGAATAGTTTAGTTTAATGTCACGTGTACCGAGGTACAGTGAAAAAGCTTATTGTTGTGTTGTTGTGTGCCAGCCAGTCAGTGGAAAGACTTGTAAATTTTAAATTGTTCCAAGTGTGTAGGATAGTGTGAGTGTACGGGGTGATCGCTGGTCAGCGCAGACCTGGTGGGCCGAAGGGCCTGTTTCCACGCTGTTTCTCTGAACTCTAAAGTAAAGAGTAGGGGCAGTGTGGGTCCTATTTCAAGGCCAACGCACTGCGTATTTCAGTGAAGCAATGTCAATATTTGTGGTTCAGCAAAGCACTCGGAGTATGCAAACCATCTTGACTAAGGACCACCACAAATGCAAGACCGTCTTTATCAGGAAAGTGAGGCAATATTTCATGTTGACAGTGGGATGATACACAGTCCCTGCCTAAACCATCAGGAGAAGATAACACTGAATAAATAAATATATTTCCTCCGTTCAGCCAAAGAAAATAAGATTGCAAAACCCTATCAGTACAGGCACAGTGCATGCAGTCAACTATTTTATCAGCGAAGGGAGCCAATGTTTATTTCTGTTTAATTTAATTTAGTTTAGTTTACCGAGGTACAGTGAAAAGTGGTTGCATGCTAACCAGTCAGCGAAAAGACTGTACATGATCACAATCAAGCCGTCCGCAGTTATAGGGCGGCACGGTAGCGCAGCGGTAGAGTTGCTGCTTTACAGCGAATGCAGCGCCGGAGACTCAGGTTCGATCCTGACTATGGGTGCCGCACTGTAAGGAGTTTGTACGTTCTCCCCGTGACCTGCGTGGGTTTTCTCCGAGATCTTCGGTTTCCTCCCACACTCCAAAGATGTACAGGTATGTAGGTTAATTGGCTGGGTAAATGTAAAAAAAATTTTTTTTTTAATTGTCCCTAGTGGGTGTAGGATAGTGTTAATGTACGGGGATCACTGGGCGGCACGGACTTGGAGGGCCGAAAAGGCCTGTTTCCGGCTGTATATATATGATGATATGATGATGATATAGATACAGAAAAAAGGGGATAACATTTAGTGCAAGATAAAGTTTAATAAAATCTGATCAAAGATAGTCCGAGGGTCTCCAATGAGGTAGATAGTAGCTCAGGACTGTTCTCTAGTTGTTGATAGGATGGTTCAATTGCCTGATAACAGCTGGGAAGAAACTGTCCCTGAGTCTGGAGGTGTGCGTTTCCACACTTCTCTACCTCTTGCCTGATCACAATGTCACATTTGCTTATTACCGAGGCTGATCATATATGCTTATATCACAAGGCAGTCCACATACAAAAAGGTATGTTCCAGGCTTTATATTCCAGCATCCTGTGGATAACCAAAGTTCTAGATCATAGAACACAGATCATAGATCATAGAACATTAAAAAAAAATGGAGAGGGTACAGAGGAGATTTACTAGAATGTTGCCTGGGATTCAGCACTTAAGCTACAGAGAGAGGTTGAACAGGTTGGGTCTTTATTCTTTGGAGTGTAGAAGGTTGAGGGGGGACTTGATAGAGGTTTTTAAAATTTTAAGAGGGACGGACAGAGTTGACGTGGGTAGGCTTTTCCCTTTGAGAGTGGGGAAGATTCCAACAAGGGGACATAACTTCAGAATTAAGGGACAAAAGTTTAGGGGTAACATGAGGGGTAACTTCTTTACTCAGAGGGTGGTGGCTGTGTGGAATGAGCTTCCGGTGGAAGTGGTGGAGGCAGGCTCGGTTTTATTATTTAAGAGTAAATTGGATAGGTATATGGATGGGAGGGGATTGGAGGGTTATGGTCTGAGAGCAGGTAGATGAGACCAGGTCAGAGAAAGTGGTCGGCGTGGACTGGTAGGGCCGAACGGGCCTATTTCCGTGCTGTAATTGTTATATGGTTATATTATATGGTTAACATAGCTCATAGAACAAACATAGAGCACAGAACAATATAGCACAAGAACTGAGTGTAGAAACAAAGAACTACAGATGCTGGTTAATGCATAAAGGACATGAAGTGCCGGAGAAACTTAGCAGATCAGGCAGCATCTCTGGAGAACATTAACGTCTTGGGTCCAGCACTTTGTGTCCTTTTCAGCATAGGAACAGGTCCTTGGCCGACAATGTATGTGCCGAGCATGATGTCAAGACCTAACCTCATCTACCTAGACATATTCCATCTCCCTCCATTCCTTGCATATCCATACGTCTGTCCAAAAGTCTCAAATGCCACTATTGTCTCCGCGATACAATCGGGAAGAAGATACAGCAGGAGTCGCTGCCTCAAAAAGGCAGCCAGCATCATCAGAGACCCACACCTCCCTGGCCACGCTCTCATTTCAATCCTGCCATCGAGAAGAAGGGAAAGGGGCCTGAAAATATCCATGTTCAGGAACAGCTTCTTCACAACAATCTTCAGGCTCTGGAACGCGACGGACTCCATCTACACTTTGAACTACAAAATGTCCATGCACTGATGATCTCTGGCTTTGTTTTGTTTTGCGCTAAATAGAGTTTATTCTTTATTGAACTTTTTTTTGTTTGTATAATATATTATCTATTGAGTACAGTATTTATAAACATGTTATGCCGCAGCAAGTAAGAATTTAGTTTGAAGATATTTGGTGTAAACCAGGATCTGCAGATCCTTCCTACACATAAGAATATAGTTTAGTTTAGTTTAAAGATTTAGTTTAGAGATACAGCACGGAAGCAGGCCCTTCAGCCCACTAAGTCCATGCTGACCAGCGATCACCCCCTGTACTAGCACTATCCTACACACTAGGGACAATTTACAATTTTTATTTTACCGAAGCCAATTAACCTACAAGCCTGTATGTCTTTTGAGTGTGGGAGGAAACCGGATAATCCACGTGGGCACGGGGAGAAGGTACAAACTCTGTACAGACAGCACCTGTAGTCAGGACCAAACCCGGGTCTCTGGCGCTGTGAGGCAGCAACTCTACCGCTGCACCACCCTGGAGAACATGGATAGGTGATGTTTTGGATTGGGACCCTTCTGCAGACTAGTTATAGTAGAGAGAAAGCTGGAAGAGAAGTGGGAGTGGGAATAGGTGGGAAAAAATGGTTCAATGGATATTTATTGTCACATGTAGACTTAAACATTACCTAGTGTGAAATTCATTTTGCACTTAATGCCAGCGCTGCCATGTTTGGCGCCATTTCATCAAGTTCACAGTCCCAGCCTGACCAAGCCTAGCCATGGTGCCCTCCACCGCTGTAGGCCGTGTCCAGTCCACGTGCTCAACCTCTTGGAGCGGCGCCGGGTCCAGCCGAGCCCCAGGCTGTTACAGGGCCTCCAGTGGTTCACTGCACCGTCGAGCCACTGCACTCCCTCCCACAGCTGGTCCACTCGCCGGCCCTCCGTCTGACTGCCTCCACTCTAGGCGGGTGGGCCGGGCCTCCGGGCAGGCGAGCCAAGCCTCCGGTTGCGTTCCTGGTCCATGGCACGAGTCGACCATCCGCGGCGGGCGAGTCCCCGGTCCGCGGCGGGCGAGCCGGGCCTACCTGGCAGGTTCCGGTCTTCGGGCCATGTCTCCCCGGGATACAAAGACACAAAGCGCTGGAGTAATTAAGAGGGTCAGGCAACATCCCTGGAGAACATACATCGATCAGCTAAAACATTATGACCACTGACAGGAGAAGTGAACAACATTGATTATCTTGTTACAATGGCACCTGTCAAGGGGTGGGATATATTAGGCAGCAAGTGAACAGTCAGTTCTTGAAGGTGATGTGTTGAATGCAGGAGAAATGGGCAGGAGTAAAGACCTGAGCGACTTTGACAAGGGCCAAATTGTAATGGCCAGACAATAGACAATAGACAATAGACAATAGGTGCAGGAGTAGGCCATTCAGCCCTTCGAGCCAGCACCGCCATTCAAAGTGATCATGGCTGATCACTCTCAATCAGTACCCCGTTCCTACCTTCTCCCCATACCCCCTCACTCCGCTATCCTTAAGAGCTCTATCCAGCTCTCTCTTGAAAGCATCCAACGAACTGGCCTCCACTGCCTTCTGAGGCAGAGAATTCCACACCTTCACCACTCTCTGACTGAAAAAGTTCTTCCTCATCTCCGTTCTAAATGGCCTACCCCTTATTCTTAAACTGTGGCCCCTTGTTCTGGACTCCCCCAACATTGGGAACATGTTTCCTGCCTCTAATGTGTCCAATCCCCTAATTATCTTATATGTTTCAATAAGATCCCCTCTCATCCTTCTAAATTCCAGTGTATACAAGCCCAATCGCTCCAGCCTTTCAACATACGACAGTCCCGCCATGAAACGGCAAGGCTGGGGGGGTGCTCCCAGTCAGCAGTGGTGTGTACCTACCGACAGTGGTCCGAGGAGGGACAAACCACAGACCGGCGACAGGGTGTTGGGCGCCCAAGACTCATCGATGCGCGAGGGCATCGAAGGTTATCTCGTCTGGTCTGAACCGACAGAAGGTCTACTGTGGCACAAGTCACAGAAAATTTTAATGGTGGTCACGGGAGGAATGTGTCACAACACACAGCGCATCGCACCCTGCTGCGTATGGGGCTGCACATGGAGGACCAACAGCATATTAGGCAGATAGTCATAATCTTTTGGCTCATCAGGTCATAGTGTTTTGGCTGATCGATGTATATAGTTGATGGAATGTATTCATAGGCAGATGTTTGGACAAAGGCCAGAGATGAAAAGACCAAAAGTGTGAGATAAGGATAGAAGAGGCACGAACTGTGAAGCCAGAGGAAGGAATTTAGGAGCAAGGGGCCGAGTGGGAGGGGAATGGGTGAAATGGATGTGAATCCAGGTGTGGAACAGGGAAGAGAGTAAGTGGGAACAAAAGAAGGGGCGGGGAGAAGGCAGAAGGTATTGTTTGTAGGTTAGTTACCTAAAATTGGAGAATTCAATGTTAAAGCCAGGAGAACCTTGGCCTCATTCCTGCAACAAGTAAGCTTTATGCTATGAATGCACTGCCAAAAGATATCAGTGCCAACTTTTCTTTGGCTGCCTTAGCAGTGCAATGCCTGGCTGAGAAGAATGCGTGACACATCAAAGTAAAAGAAAGAATAGTTTCATGGGCCCATTAGAAATTGAATCAATGGACAGCTTGGACATTAAAACTCACACAGGCATCTCTCAAGTTCGCTTTAGTAGATGCTGTGCTGTTCTTTGGCCAAGTCCGAACCTGGAACAAAGGCAAATGCATCTCTGGTCATTACTTTATACCTAGTAACGGGCTTCAGAGAGGTATGTGTGAATTGTTTCCATCCAGAGAAAGGTTCCAGCAGTGAGGGGTTGCAGCTGCAGTTTATATCCAGCGCTTTTATTGTAGACCAAAGGGTGCCAATGCGCATAATTAATAAACGTATGTTACGTATGTGGCCGCAATCAAAAGTTCATAGTTCGCACGTTTTAGGAGCAGAATTATGCGATTCAGCCCATCAAGTCTACTCCCCCATCCAATCATTGCTGATCTATCTTTCCCTCTCAACCCCGTTCTCCTGCCTTCTCCCCATAACACATGATGCCCTTACTAATCAAGAATCTGTCGATCTCTGCCTTAACAATATTTATTGACTTGGCCTCCACAGCTGTCCGTGGCAATGAATCCCACAGATTCACCACCCTCTGGTAAAGAAATTCCTCCTCATCCCCATGTGGCCCATAGGGCCTGTTCCTGTGCTGTATTTACAAAATGCTTGGCTAGCCTGCAAAACAAATATTCATAAAGAAAATAGCCGCAGCTGGAAAGGATAGATTTGATGGGCTGAAAGGCCTCCTCCTTTGACTCCCCATGAGACTGTGGGAATGCAGAAGGGGTGGGGATTGGAGGAGGACTAAGAAGCCCTGGCTCGGTGGCGCAGGGCCTGTTTCCACACTTTATCTCTACAGTCTAAAGTAAAGTCCAGAGATGCAGCCTGACCCATTGAGTTACTCCAGCACGTTGTGTCATTTTCTCAGTAATGTGACCTTTAGCCAAACATGTTTTGGGGAGGATCTCTCTGCAGGTACTAAAACAAAGTTCCTTGCTGTGCGAATAGCACCTTGGACAGCCCAGCCAGAGTAAAACATAACTTTAAACCAGAAAAAAATAGCAAAGAATAAAAGCCAAGCTGCAACCTAAATTTCAGATGCATACAATCTGTCCCCCATCATGCTCTCTACATTTTCTTGGAAAATTTTCACCTTCCAATCTTAACCCATTTTTTTCTTTGAACATCACACATGAAAGTGATTCGGTACAGTGGCACAGCGGTAGAGTTGCTGCCTCTCAACGCCAGAGACCCAGGGTTTGATCCTAACCTCGGATGGAGTTTGCAAGTTCTCCCTGTCACCACATGGGTTTTCTACAGGTGCTCCGGTTTCCCCCCGCACTCCAAAGACGTGCAGGTTTGAAGGTTAATCGGCCCTCTGTAAATCTCCCTCTAGTGTGTAGACCGTGGATGAGAAAGTGGGATAACATAGAACTAGTGTGAATGAGGGACCGATGGTCAGCATGGACTCTGTGGGCCGATGGGCGTGTTTCCATGTGGCATCTCTAAACTAAACTAATGTGAATGGTTGATTGCTGGTCAGCGTGGACTCGGTGGGCCGAAAGGACTGATTTCATGCAGCCTCTCTAAACTGAACAGTCTGACCTGTACGTAGTTCCACTCCGATCCCATGCGTAGAAGTCCCCCAAAATAACATCAAGGGCAATAAATATCGACTTTAGCTACAAAACCCAGATAGACATAGCAGAATAATGAGAATTTCTATCACTTGCCAGGCTTTGTCCTACCCCACCTCTCTTTTCTAGCTTTTCTTCCCCCACGACGATCAGTTTGAAGAAGGGTCCCCATTCTATCCATTCTCTCCATAGATGCTGCCTTACCCGTACAGTTCCTCCAGCATCTACAGTCCCATGTGTCTCCAATTTAATCTCCCCTGTGATTCTTCTGGCGTTCTTCTTAACTCCTTGCCTTCATTTCCCATTTCTCCTTCACTGGAAATATACTTTCCCCCTGCCTTTGTTCAGAAATGCCCTGAGAAAAGGTTTGACAGTTAAACATAGAACATAGAACAGTGGGCAAGTGGGACTAACGTAAATGGGGCAACAATAGGGCCTGTTTCTGTGCTGTATGGACTATGAGACACAGCACAGTAACAGGCCCACAATGTCCGTGCCAACCATAATACCAAGTTAAACTAATCTCCTCTGCCAGCATGTGATCCATATCCCTCCATTCACTATCTAAAAGCCTCTTAAGCACCATTATTGGCACAATGGCGCAGTGGTAGTTGCTGCCTTGCAGCGCCAGAGACCTAGGTTCGAGCCTGACCACCGGTGCCATCTGTACGGAGTTTGTACGTTCTCCATGTGACCACGTGGGTTTTCTCTGGATGCTACGTTTTCCACCCACACTCCAAACGCGCACAGGTTTGTAGGTTAATTGTCTTTGGTAAAATTGTAAATTGTCCCTAGTGTTTAGGATAGTGCTGGTGTATGATGTAATTACTGGTTGGCGCGGACGCGGTGGGCTGAAGAGCCCGTTTCCGCAATGTATCTATAGAGTTTATCAAATCTGCCTCCACCCCCACACTTAGGTTGAATACTTTCCCTCCTTCTCTGCTGGTGTAGATGCAGGTAAAGTGACCCTTTAAAACCGAATAGTCTTCCAAATGTTTGCTTCAAACCTTTAAGACTAGTCAATCTGGAAGATTAGGATGAATGTCATTTTGTCCAGATTGGCTGAGAAATCGTATATGGATGTATTACAACACTATTGATTTTCTTCCCAGGGTGAATTTATGGACTCAATCTTTATTCAATGTCACCGATACAAATCCTTCAAGCAAATGGCTTAAAAAAAAATTTGTTTCCGTTTTGGAGGGAGAGTTGCAGAATGTACCACGAAGGCTCCAGAAACAATAGTCTATAAAAGAGTGCTTCCCATTGTCAGAGTAAAGATTACACAAAGTGGCGACCAAATTCAGCAAACGCTGGAAATATGAGTTAAACAGAGAATGCTTAAAAATAATTCTCTCAGAATACAGGTTGTGCAGCATCTGTGTGGAGAAAAAACAGTAACAATTGCCAGGACATGAGATCCTAAGTTATAGAGAGAGGTCATATAGTGTCATAGTCATACAGCAATCGAAACAGGCCCTTCGGCCCAACTTGCCCACACCGACCAACATGCCACCATCTACTTGAGCTCCACCAGCCTGCGTTTGGCCCGTATCCCTCTAAACCTAGTCTGAGAAAGAGTCTCAACCCGAAAAATCACCTATTCCTTTTTTCCAGAGATGCTGCCTGACCCGTTGAGTTACTCCAGCTTTTTGCGTCTATCTTCTCTCTAAACCTTTCCAATCCATGTACCTGTCTAAATGTTTCCTAAATGTGTGATAGTACCTGCCTCAACTACCTCCTCATGTCAGCTCATATCATTTACCTACCACACTTTGTGTAAAAAAGTTGCCCTTCAGGTTGCTAATGAGTCTTTTCCCCCCTCAACTTAAACGTATGTCCTTTAGTTCTCGATTCCTGTACTCTGAGCAAGAGACTGTGCGTTTACCTGATCTATTTATCTCATGATTTTGTACACCTCTATAAGATCACCCCTCATCCTCCTGTGCTCCAAGGAATAGAGTCCAAGCCTGCTCAAGCTCTCCCTATAGCTTAGGCCCTCAAGTGTTGGCAACATTCCCATAAATCTTCTCTGCACCCTTTCCAGCTTAACATAATCTTTCGGTGAGGGGAAAGGGATATATATATATATATATATCTCTCTCTCTCTCTCTCTCTCTCTCTCTCTCTCTCTCTCTCTCTCTCTCTCCCTCCCTCCCTCCATCCATCCATCCATCCATCCATCCATCCATCCATCCATCCATCCATCCACCCACCCACCCACCCACCCACCCACCCACCCACCCACCCACCCACCCACCCACCCACCCACCCACCCCACCCACCCACCCACCCACCCACCCCACCCACCCACCCACCCATCCATCCATCCATCCATCCATCCACCCACCCACCCACCCACCCATCCATCCATCCATCCATCCATCCATCCATCCATCCATCCATCCATCCATCCATCCACCCACCCACCCACCCACCCATCCATCCATCCATCTCACCCTTCCTAGTTCCCCGACCAGTCTGACTGTCCCTGATTACATTTTATCTCTGTTTGCTTTGTTGTTATCTTCTCCCAGCTAACAATGATCTATTCTACATTTTCCTTGATCTCCACCCCCTTTCGTGTCTCATTCTCAGATCATACACTTCCTTATCTCTGTATCTCCCCCTCCCTTGACTCTCAGTCTGAAGATGGGTCTAGACCGGAAACGTCACCCATTCCTTCTCTCCAGAGATGCTGCCTGTCCCGCTGAGTTACTCCAGCATTTTATGTCTATCTCCCATATCCCATTGTGACCAAATGATTAATGATCAACATTGCGGACATCGGACTTTGCCTCTTGAACTGGTGTGCTATGAGGCTGGGAACTAATATTCTGCACTCTGTATCTTCCCCTTTGCTCTGAACACCAAATGAAAAAAAACTAGAAGCGCAATTAGTTGGAAATAATTCAGCGACAGCTTATTTGGGGAGAGAAACATTATTACCAGCATGTGCCATCCAAATTAAACCAAGACGTCAAGATTTGGGAAGTTAATACTGACATGGCTCTGTGAGTAAAGGTGTAATCTCGTTATCTGACGTATGCGGCAAAATGCTCTGTGACAGTAGCGCTGACAACTGAATTAAAGGCAACCCCAATATCACAGTAGATGAAGGTGAAGATGATGCTGAATCCTCATAAGCAGAGCTGTTTTGCAGAACATGTTTTCATTTATCCATAGGACAAAAACTACAGATGCAGGTTTAAATCGAAGGTAGACACAAAGTGCTGCAGTAACTCAGCGGGTCAGGCAGCATCTCGGAAGATTCCTTCTCTCCCGAGATGCTGACTGACCCGCTGAGTTACTCCAGCATTTTGTGTCTACCTTTCATTTAAACCTGCATCTTTACTGTAGACCATTGCAGGACAGCTTGTAAAGAAGATGAAATCCCTTTACATAGCTCACTTGCAATACCTCAGGATGTGGTTTGGTTGATTGAAAGATACAGCGTGGAAACATTTGCTGCCTCACAGCGCAGAGACTCGGGTTCGTTCCTGACTATGGGTGCTGTCCGTACGGAGTTTGTACCTTCTCCCTATGACCGCGTGGGTTTTCTCCAGGTGCTCCGGTTTCCTCCCACACTCCAAAGACGTGGCTTCTGCAAATTGCCCCTCGTGCGTTGGGTAGAACTAGTGTACGGGGTAATCGTTGGTCGTCGGGGACTCGGTGGGCCAAAGGGCCACACTGCATCTCTAAACTAAACTAAACTAAACAACCTCACAAAGAAATAAATGAAAGTAATATTCCTGGGCAGTATGTTGCAAGTGAATTAATGGTCCAGTTTCCACCCCCCACAGCAGGGGAAAAAACAATAAATTGTAGGCGCACAAGTTCTGAAAAAATAACAGCGCTAGAAAGACTTTGCCAGCAGGTCAGGCAGCATCTGTGGAGAACCAAAGAATTGTCATTGGATGTCAAGTGAAGTTAGGTTTATTGCCACATGCACAAGCGCAGGGTTGCAGCTGGTAGTGCTACTGCATGCACAGCGCCAAGGGTTGGATCCTGACCTCGGGTGCTGTCTGTGTGGAGTTTACACGCTCTCCCTCTGACTGCGTGGGTTTGTTTCGGGGGTTTCGGTTTCCTCACACATCCCAAAGACGTGCAGGTTTGTAGGTTAATTGGCTTCGGTAAAAATTGCAAATTGCCCCTCGTGTGGATGATAGTGCTGGTGTACGGGGTGTTTGCTGGTTGATGCGGACTGGAAGGGCTGAAGGGCCTGTTTCCATGCTGTATCTCTAAAGTCTAAAGTCAACGGGTACAATAAAAATCGTCCCTGCAGCAGCATCCCAGGCACATACACTAAGATAACACCAAAAAGATAAATTACACATAAATTATACATAAATTACGCATAAAGTACCACAATCTATACAAAAATTACATGTAAATAACACATAAATCACATATAAATTATCCATAAACTACAATTAAAATGATGTAAGACTGTGAAAAGAAAGAAGACAGTGCAAACAAAACATTAGTGCAAAACACCTCTGGGAAAAATGTTCAACCTGCAAGTGATTAACTCTGTTTCTCTCTGAAGCAGTTCTCTGAAATTCATCTTTTGACCAACAAAATCAACTGTCCAGTTAAAAACTAGTTAGATGTGTCGATGTACTGAAAATCTGTTGAAAAAAAGTGAATGATATTGCAATCCATCTCTTGACTGTTAAAAGTATTAAACATTCAGCTGGCACAAAACCTAGCCTTAACTTCAGTATAATATCTTTCCTGTTGTCATAAATCTAAAAGGAGCACTAGAGCCATTTGCAGTCTTATCTTTTTTTCTCTCGCTCAGGTCAAAGAAGATTTATAGCCCTCCTGTCATTTTAAGTTCCCCGAGACTAGTTTTCTCCTCGGTGTCATCATAATTAGGGTAGCGCATTGGCGCAGCGGTGGAGTTGCTGCTTTACAGCGCAAGAGACCTGGGTTCAATCCTGTCTAATGGGTGCTGTCTGTACAGAGTTTGTACGTTCTCCCTGTGACTGCGTACGTTTTCTCCGGGTGCTCCCGTTTCCTCCCACTCTCCAAAGACGTACAGGTTTGCAGGTTAATTGGCTTCGGTAAAGATTGTGTAGGATAGTGTTAGACATGGTGCAGATAGCTAGATGCGGGAAAAATGTTCCCAATGTTGGGCGAGTCCAGAACCAGGGGTCACAGTCTTAGAATAAAGGGGAGGCCATTTAAAACTGACGGAGAAGGAACTTTTTCACTCAGAGAGTTGTGAATTTGTGGAATTCTCTGCCACAGAGGGCAGTGGAGGCCAAATCACTGGATGAGTTAGATAGAGCTCTAGGGGCTAGTGGAATCAAGGGATATGGGGAGAAGTTGGGCACAGGTTACTGATTGTGGATGATCAGCCATGATCACAATGAATGGCGGTGCTGGCTCAAATAGTCGAATGGCCTCCTCCTGCACCTATTTTCTATGTTTCTATGACATATAGTCATAGAGTCATACAGTGTGGAAACAGCCCTTCGGCCGAACCTGCCCACATTAACCAATATGCCTCATCTGCAGTCCCACGTGCCTGTGTTTGGCCTCTATCCAAAACCTATCCTATCTATGTACCCTTCTGAATGTTTCTTAACCATTGCCATAGTCCCTTCCTCATCTACCTCCTCTGCCAGCTCGTTCCATACACACCACCACCCTTTGCGTGAAAAGGTTACCCCTCAGATTCCTATTAAATCCTTCCCCCCTCACCTTAAACCTCTGTCGTCTGGTTCTTGAGTCAGGGATCACTGGTCAGTGCCGACTCCATGGGCCTGTTTCTGCCCTGTATCTCTAAACTAAACTAGCCAACACAACATTGCTAATAGCTGAAGGTAGATGCAAAAAGCTGGAGTAACTCAATGGGTCAGGCAGCATCACTGGAGAAAAGGAATGTTACTTTTCGGGTCAAAACCCTTCTTCAGACTGAGACGGAAAGGGAAACGAGAGATCTAGATGGCACGCAAAACTAATGAGTGGAAGATTAGCAAAAAGCGCCGACGATCAAGGAAATGTGGAGCCCACAATGGTCCATTGTTGGCTGTGATGCAGGTGACAAGGAGTGACACAGACAGTGAAACACAACAGGACGACAGTGAAACTAGTACGAACAGCTCGTGCTTTCTAATGCTCCCGTCTTTTTATTTTTGCAAATGGAATTGATATTCAACCACTGCTGTGAAGCATCAGTCGCTGAAACGTCAGAGGCTGTCAACGGGACAGAGAGACAGCATTGCAGTGCCGGGGTGATGGGACTCGAAGAACAGGAGATGCAACAACGCTTTCGAGAAGGAACGAGTGAGAGAAAAAAAACCTCTTTGCTTGTCAAACAGTTTGTTTTACAAAGGAAAATCTGCCACTCAACACAAAGGGTGGTAGCCAGCTGTGATCAAACGTCCTCTCAGACATGCATCAGCTAGCTGTGTTATTTTACGAAGGAAGGGTATGTGACATGAATGAGCGGTATTAGAATTTTAAATGCAGACTAGCGGAAATAATATCAGTCCCGTCAGAATCAACAGTGACATATTTTGAACTGAATTCCTTTGATTAATCGTTTGTTGACACCTGGATTATCTAAAGCAGAAACCTTTGATGCTGACCCATCTGTCACTCAATGCTGGATATTTCTGCTTATTGATGACTTGAAAGTAACATTTATTTTATTCAGTCGATCTGTTAAAGAGGTCAAACCGACGCAGGTAATACTGTGCAGGAAGGAATTGCAGACGCTGGTTTACATCGGAGATGGACACAAAAAGCTGGAGTAACACAGCGGGTCAGGCAGCATCTCTGGAGAGAAGGAACAGGTGACGTTTCGGGTCGAGACCTTTCTTCAGACTGGTAACACTTGTAATAATGACTTCCAACTTACCTTTGACTTTCACGTTTACCTTAGCTTAGAGATACAGCATGGAAACGGGCCCTTCGGCCCACCAAGTCCATGCTGACCATCATGGTCCATACTGACCATCATATCCCCAGGAGCCGCGCGCGTGGCGGGAGTGTCCCAGGGAGCCGTGCAAGCCCGATCCACCCGCCGAACAACCGCACCACCGCCGACCAGAACGATGACCGAAGACCGGAACGCGCCCTGGTTGGCCCGACTCGCCCCACAGGCCTTCCAGGGGACTGCGGAGAAGCCGGGCGGTGAAGCCTGTCTGCGCGGAAGGGGCCTCAGCGGCGGTGGCGATGGGAGACTCGGTGGCAGCAGCAGCGGGAGACTCAGCGGCAATGTGGGCCTTGGCAGCAACGGGAGCCTCGGTGGCGGTGGGGCTTTGCGGTCGATGAGCGAGAAGGGGGAGGGGAAGACAATGGGGACCCGGTGTGTGGGGGGGCACTCTAGTTTAAAATCCTCTGCCCAGGGGATAACTCTGTGTTTGTTTGTTTGTCCATTTGTTCCGGTGAAGGCACTGTGCACACGGCAGCCAGCCAACAGTCGCCTGTCCTTTTCTTTTTGTTTTCACTTTTAATTTCAAGTTTCCGTGTACCTTGTGTGTTGTGACTGTCGGCAGACCAATTTCCCTCCGGGGACGGATAGTGTTTTGTGTCGTATCATATCGTAAACTCTAGTTCTACATCCACTCCCTTCACACCAGTGGTAATTTACAGAGGCCAATTAACCAAGGAACCTGCACGTCTTTGGAGCATGGGAGGAAACTGGAGCATCCGGATGAAACCCACGCGGTCACGGAGAGAAGTTACAAACTCCACACAGATAGCGGCAGAGGTCAGGATCAAACCAGGGTCTCCGGTGCTGTAAGGCAGCAACTCGCCCGCTGCGCCACCGTGCCGAACTGTTACAAAAGATTTTTGTTTTTTTCATTGGCTTCACCTTGTCATTTATCATCAAACAAGTTTTAGGCAACGTCTCTACCTACATAAAATTGTCAACACGACGGGCTAGGGCAGGAACTGCGCATTAATATCACCACTCAGTTGATGGCGACATTTGAAAGAATCCTCCAATTAACCCCATTCCACTGCCCTTTCCAAAATAGGCCAGCAATTAGTTTAGTTTAGTTTAGAGATACAGCATGGAAACGGGTCATTCAGGCCAGCCTGAGTCTGCGCTGACCAGTGATTCCCGCACCCTAACACTATCCTACACCCGCTAGGGACAATTTTTACAATTTTACAAAGCCAATTAACCTACGTCTTTGGAGTGTGGGAGGAAACCGGAGCACCCGGAGAAAACCCATGCGGTCACCGGGAGAACGTACATACTCCATACAGATAGCACGTGTAGTTAGGATCGAACCCGGGTCTCTGGCTCTGTAAGGCAGCAAATCTACCACCGCACTACTTTTTGACAATTTATTCAATTCCTTCCTTCCACATACTACAGCTTCTGCCATGAGACTGCGATCAGGACATCGAACACTGGAATTTAGAAGGATGAGAGGGGATCTTATCGAAACATATAAGATTATTAAGGGGTTGGACACTTTAGAGGCAGGAAACATGTTCCCAATGTAGGGGGAGTCCAGAACCAGGGGCCACAGTTTAAGAATAAGGCCATTTAGAACGGAGATGAGGAAAAACTTTTTCAGCCAGAGAGTTGTAAATCTGTGGAATTCTCTGCCTCAGAAGGCAGTGGAGGCCAATTCTCTGAATGCATTCAAGAGATAGATAGAGCTCTTAAGGATAGCGGAGTCAGAGGGTATGGAGAGAAGGCAAGAACGGGGTACTGATTGAGAATGATCAGCCGTGATCGCGTTGAATGGTGGTGCTGGCTCGAAGGGCCGAATGGCCTACTCCTGCACCTATTGTCTATTGTCTATTGTCTAGTACAGCACTGGAACAGGCCCTTTGGCCACAATCTGTGTTGTACATAATGCCATTAAACTAATCTGGGTAAGGGCTAATAGCTATAAGGAGAGGTAGGACAAACCTAAATTGTTTTCTCTAGTATATTGGAGGCTGAGGGGGCATGATAGAAGTATATAACATTATGAGAGGCATGGATACAGTAGGCAGTCAGAGCCTTTTCCCCAGATTGGAAATATCAAAGTCTAGGAGGCATTGAAAGTAAGGAAGTCATGATGCAGCGTTATAGGATTATAGAGGTGTCCAAAGTCGTGAGAGGAATAGATGAGGTAAACACCCAGAGTCTCCTATCCAGAGGAAGGAATCGAGAACCATAGGACATTGGTTTAAGATGGGGGGGGGGGGGGAGGGAAGATTTAATAGAAAGTTTTTTACACAAAGGGTGGTGGGTGCATGGAACGAACTGCCTGAGGAGGTAGTTGAGGCAGGTACTATCACAACGTTTAATAAGCATTTAGACAGGTAAATGGGTAGGATAAGTTTAGAGGGGTATAGGCTAAACGCAGGCAGGTGGGACTAATGCAGATGGGACATGTTGGTCGGTGTGGGCAAGTTTGGGCCGGGGCTTGTTTCCACACTATGACTATGACTGTGACTTTGGTCAGTCTGCATTTGAAATATTGCATGCAGTTCTGGTCGCCCCATTATAGGAAGGATGGGGAGGCTTTGGAGAGGGTGCAGAGGAAGTTTACCAGAAGGATGTCTGGATTAGATGGTATTAGCTACATGGAGAGTTTGGACAAACTTGAATTGTTTTCCCTGGTATGTCGGAGGCTGAGGGATTTTTGTTTAGTTTAGTTTATTGTCACGTGAAATGAGGTACAGCAAAAAGCTTTTGTTGCGGGCTAACCAGTCAGCAGAATGACAGTAGAGGACTACAATCAAGCCTGGATCAGTATACAGATACATGATACGGGAATAACGTTTATCACAAGATAAAGTCCAGTAAAGACCAATTAAAGATGGTCCGAGGGTCTCCTATGAGGTAGATGGGAGGTCAGGACCACTCTCTAGTTGGTGATAGGATGGTTTAGTTGCCTGATGACAGCCGGAAAGAAACTAGGAAGACCTGATAGAAGTGTTTAAACCTACGAGAGGCGTGGATAGAGTAGACAGTTAGAACCTTCCCCCCTGGTTGGAAATACTAAAGGCCCGAGGGCATAGCTTTAAGATGAAAAGGGAAAAATTTAATGATGTGTTGAAAAAGACTTTAACACAGAGAGTGGTGGCTGCCTGGAACGTGCTGCCAAGGGTGGTGGTGGTGCAGGCAGATATGAAAGTGGCGTTTAAGAGGCTTTTAGGTGGGACATGGATATGCAGGGAATGGAGGCAGGCAGAGGAGATTAGTTTATCTTGGCATCACGTTCAGCATGGACATAGTGGGCTGAAGGGCCTGTTCCCGTGCTGTACTGTGCTATGTTCCATTAAAATATAATTTACTCTCACTTTCTCCTCTTATATCCTCCCTTCCCCCCCCCCCCCCTTTATTTTGGCATCTCATTCAGCAGAAACTTTGTGGGCTGAAGGTCCTGTTCCTGTTGTGTACTGCACAATGTTCTATACTCTGCATTCAATGTTTCTCTAAATGACTTTTAAATTCATGCAGTAATAAAACCAAGTTAAATCAGTCCAGTCACATTATGTTGATATTGCAATAATAAGTCTCACACAGGGTGAGGTAAAATGCTAAGTATTTCCTCAAAGACTTGGTGCTGTGACAATTTTGTTTGCTGACAATGGCTGTGTCTCTTAATAGTTCTCGTCTAAGACGAACAGTTTCTAAACAGCAGCTGCTTTTAACTGAAGCCAGAGCAAGTCTGTTTTTCATGCGGGTGTCATAGAGCCATTATGTCATGGAGTCATACAGCATGGAAATAGGCCCACACCAACTAACACGTCCCATCTACACTCATCCCACCTGCCTGCATTTGGCCCATATATCCCTCTAAACCTGTCCTATCCATGTACCTGTCGAAATGTTTTTTAAACGTTGCGATAGTACCTGGCTCAGCTACCTCCTCCAGCAGCTCGCTCCATACACCCATCGCCCTTTGTGTGAAAAAGTTGCCCTTCAGGGTGAGAGGGTGAATGCATGGTCATTTACCCAGAATAAGGGAATCAAGAACCAGTGGACGGACATAGGTTTAAGATGAGAGGGGAAGGATTTAATAGGAACCTGAGAGGGCAACTGTTTCACACAAATGGTGGTGGAGAAATGGAATGAGATGTTAGAGGAAGGTACAATATTAGATGCAATAGGACACTTGGACAAAGGATAAAGATAGGAAAGGTTTAGAGGGATATGGGCCAAATGCAGGCGAATGGGCCTAACTTAGATAGGGCATCTTTGTCGGCATGGACAAGTGGACTTCATGAGTTATAGTAGCAGCATTAGGCCATGCAGCCCATCAAGTCTAATCCGCCATTCAATCATGGCTGATCTATCGTTCCCTCTGAACCCTATTCTCCTGCCTTCTCTCCATAACCCCTGACACCCTTACTAATCAAGAGCCTGTCAATTTTTGCCTTATAAATATCCATGACTTGGCCTGTTGGGCTGAAGGGCCTGTTTCCGTGCTGTATGACCTTATGACGCTATGATACTTTTGAAGCCAGCTCTCATTCCCCTCCCTTGAGTACCACTGAAAAAGTGGGATGCTGATAATCCCAGAGCATTCATCTCATGAAAATACTCGCACCGCCACAACGCTTCTGTCATTTTAATGACATTAGGAATTGGAAAGAAACCTATTGTTGACTTCAGTGGATATGATTCAGAATGGCGCCACTCTGGAAAAGGGCGTGTTGACAGTTTGATGAGAACATAGAACATTGAACAGGACAGCAAAGAAACAGGCATTTCGGTCCACAATGTCTCTGCCGAACAAGATGCCAAAATAAAGAGGGGGAGGATGAAGAGAGAAGAGAGAAGAGAAGAAAGTGAGAGAGAGTAAATCATATTTTAACATAGAACATAGAAACATAGAAAATAGGTGCAAGGGTAGGCCATTCGGCCCTTCGAGCCAGCACCGCCATTCAATATGATCATGGCTGATCATCCAAAATCAGTACCCCGTTCCAACTTTCTCCCCATATCCCTTCATTCCGTTAGCGCTAAGAGCTAAATCTAACTCTCTCTTGAAAACATCCAGTGAATTGGCTTCCACTGCCTTATGTGGCAGAGAATTCCACAGATTCACAACTCACTGGGTGAAAAAGTTTTTCCCCGTCTCAGTCCTAAATGGCCTAACCCTTATTCTTAAACTGGGACCTCTGGTTTTGGACTCCCCCAACATAAGGAACATTTTTCCTGCATCTAGCCTGCCCAATCCCTTAAGAATTGTATATGTTTCTATGAGATTCCCTCTCATCCTTCTAAATTCCTGTGAATATAAGCCCAGTCGATCCCATTCTTTCATCATATGTCAGTCCCGCCATCCAGGGAATTAACTTGGTGAACCTATGCTGCACTCCCTCAATAGCAAGAATGTTCTTCCTCAAATTAGGAGACCAAAACTAAACACAATACTCCAGGTGTGATCTCACCATGGCCCTGTACAACTGCATTAGGACCTCCTTGCTCCTGTACTCAAATCCTTTCGCTATGAAGGCCAACATGCCAATTGCTTTCTTCACTCCCTGCTGTACCTACATGCTTATTTTCAGTGACTGATGTACAAGGATATCCAGGTCTCGTTGCACCTCCCCTTTTCCTAATTTGACACCATTCAGATAATAATCTGCCTTCTTGTTCTTGCCACTAAAGTGGATAACCTCACATTTATCCACATACTGCATCTGCCATGCATCCGCCCACTCACACAACCTATCCAAGTCACCCTGCAGCCTCATAGCATCCTCCTCACAGCTCACACTGCCACCCAGCTTTGTGTCATCTGCAAACTTGGAGATGTTACATTTAATTCCTTTGTCTAGATCTTTAATATATATTTTGTAAATAATTGGGGTCCCAGTACTGAGCCTTGCTGCACCCCACTAGACACTGCCTGCCATTCTGAAAAGGACCAGTTAATTCCTACTTTCTGCTTTCTGTCTGCCAACCAGTTCTCTGTCCATGTCAATACCCTACCCCTAATACCATGTGCTCTAATTTTGCACACTAATCTCTTGTGTGGGACCTTGTCAAAGTCCAGACACACCACATCCACTGGGTCTCCCTTATCCATTCTACTTGTTACACCCTCAAATAATTCCAGAAGATTAGTCAAGCTTGATTTCCCCTTCATAAATCCATGCTGACTTTGACCGATCATGTCACTGTTTTCCAAATGAGCTGCTACTACATCTTTTTAGATGCGATTACATCAACGTAGAACGGTACAGCACACGAACAGGCCCTTCGGCCCACTATGTCCGTGCCAAACATAATGCCAAGTTAAACGGATCTCTGCCTGCACGTGATCCATATAACCTCCATTCCCTGCATATCCATGTGCCTATCCCAGAGTCTCTTAAATGCCATGATCGTATCTGCCTCGACCCCCACCCCAGCCGTGCATTCCAGTCACCCACCGCTCTACGTGAAAAAACTTGCCTGGCACATCTCCTTTAAACTTTGCCCCTTTCAACTTAAAGCTGTGCCCTCTGGCCCTTAACGTTCCCACCCTGGAAAAAAGGTTCTGACTGTCTACTCTTGTAATTTTATAACAATAACCTCCTCTGCCTGCACATGATCCACGTCCCTGCAATAATCTCCTCTGCCTGCACATGATCCACGTCCCTGCAATAATCTCCTCTGCCTGCACATGATCCACGTCCCTGCAATAATCTCCTCTGCCTGCACATGATCCACGTCCCTGCAATAATCTCCTCTGCCTGCACATGATCCACGTCCCCTGCATATCCATGTGCCTATCTTAAAGCCTCTTAAAAACCACTATCATATCTGTCTCATAACTTTTTCACCCAGAGAGTTGTGAATTTGTGGAATTCTCTGCCACAGAGGGCAGTGGAAGCCAAATCACTGGATGGATTTAAGAGAGAGTTAGATAAAGCTCGAGGGGCTAGTGGAATCAAGGGATATGGGGAGAAGGCAGGCAGGGGTTATTGATTGGGGACGATCAGCCATGATCACAATGAATGGCGGTGCTGGCTCGAAGGGCCGAATGGCCTCCTCCTGCACCTATTTTCTATGTTTCTATGTCTCCGCCACCATCCCTGGCAACGTGTTACAGGCACCCACCACCCTCTGTAAAAACAATTTGCCTTGTACCTGTCCTATAAAGACCATAAGACCATAAGACCATAGGTTTAGTTTAGTTTAGTTTAATTTAGTGTAGTTTCTTGTCACCATAAGAACATAGGAGCAAAATATTGGCCATTCGGCCCATCGAGTCTGCACCGCCATTTGAAAATGGCTGATTTATATTCCGCTCACAACTCCATTTTCCTGCCTTCTCCCCATTACGTTTGATGATCTTACTAATCAATTAATTTAAAATGACCCAATGACATGGCCTCCACAGCCATCTGTGGCAAGGGATAAACATTGCCCCTTTCACCTTAAAGATATGCCCTCTAGTCTTTGACGATACCACCATGGGGGGAAAATGGTTCTGACTGTCTATCCTATCTATATAACGCTTCAATATTTGTCTAAGAGACAGGAATCCATCCCTTGCAGTTTCTACTCATTAAATCTTTGTACAGACAAATTGATACCATGTTGATGTAATGTGAATCAGCTGCATAAATGGATGATGCCTCGTGTAATGTGAATGTTGAAGTATGGGCACAGTGAATTATACAGTTGGAAATTTTATGAATCATGTATACTTTTTGCAAAGAAAGAATTCTTTCAAGACTCTATCTGTATTTTACATTTACACGTGGAAGCCTCCTCTGTGAAGATTAACACTCGTGGGGCGGCACTGCGGCGCAGTGGTAGGGTTGCTGCCTTACAGCGCCAGTGACCCGGGTTCCATCCTGACTACAGGTGCTGTCTGTACGGAGTTTGCACGTTCTCCCCGTGGCCGGGTTAGGTTTTTTTCCGAATGCTCTGATTTCCCCCCACACCCCAAAGAAGTGCAGGTTTGTCGGTTAATTGGCTTCTGTCACTTGTAAATTGTCCCAAGTGAGTAGTTGAGTGCTAGTGTGTGGGGCGTGATCTCTCTGGTCGGCACGGACTCGGTGGGCCAAAGGGCCTGTTTCCACGCTGTATCTCTAAAGTCTGAAGGTTCGCCTACACCCAATGTCCCAGGAATAGGGCTGAAAATATCAGTTTTCTTTTTAGATGAAGTCTCACAGATATTATCTCCATGGTTACTTACCAGGAGAGTATGACATGCATAGATTATTCATTGCGAGCATCATGTTTAATCATTTTAACGTAGGCAGAAAAACCTGGGCCAGGTACAGCAAGCAATTAGGAAGACAAAAGATTCCCCTGACTCTCAGTCTGAAGAAGGGTCTCGACTCGGAATGTCACCGATTCCTTTTCCCCAGAGATGATGTCTGACCCGTTGAGTTGCTCCAGCTTTTTGCGTCTATCTTTGTTAACTTCTGACAGGGTATCAGAGGCCCAAAGCAGCAGTTAGAGATTTTTTTGGCTCCAGTTTAGACATTCATATTTAGGACAGCTGGTAAAGCTGCTGCCTCACAGCACTACAGTCCTGGGTTCGATCCCGACCTCGGGTGCTGTTGTGCGTAGAGTTTGCACGTTCTCCCTGTGACTGCGTGGGTTTTCTCCGGGTGCTCTAGTTTCCTCCCATGCAGTCACAGGGAGAATGTACAAACTCAACCATCCAACGGAAAGTCCAAACATGAATACAATTGAGCCGTCCACGTTGTACGGATACAGGATAAAGGAAATAATGTTTAGTGCAAGATAAAGTCCAGTGAAGTCCGATTGTGGACAGTCCGAGGGTCTCTAATGAGATAGACGGGAGGTCAGGACCGCTCTCTAGCTGATACTTTGTAATGGTCCATTGGATATGAAAGAGGGTGAGAGATGAATAGTAAAGGTTTAGAGGGATGTGGTATAAACACAAGCAGGTAGGACTGGTGTAGATGCAACACAGGACCATAGAGTCGGATAGCACGAAAACAGGCCCTTCGGCCCAACTTGTTAATGCTGACCACGATTCCCCCATCTACAGTACGCATAATTATAATCAAGCCGTCCACAGTGTACAGATGCAGGATAAAGGGAATAACGTTTAGTGCAAAATAAAGTCCAGTAAAGTCCGATTAAAGATAGTCCAAGGGTCTCCAATGGGGCAGATGGTGGGTCAGGACCGATCTCTAGTTGGTGACAGGATGGTTCAGTTTCCTGATAACAGCTGGGAAGAAACTGTCCCCGAATCTGGAGGCGTAGATCCCAATGGAAGGGAGGTGGGTTTGTGTGATGGCCCGGACTGCGTCCACAATTCACTGCAATTTCTTGCCGTCTTGGATGGAGCTGTTCCCAAACCAAGCTGCGATGCATCGCAAGAAAATGCATTCTGCCGAGCATCTGTAGAAGTTGGTGAGAGTTGTTGGGGACACGCCGAACTTCCTAAGCCATGTAAGGAAGTAGAGGAGTTGGTGCTTTCCTGGCCATTGCTTCGACATGGCTGGTCCAGAACATGTTGCTGGTGATATTTACTCCTAGGAACTTGAAGCTTTCGACCATCTCTACTTTGGTGATATTTATTCACAAAATGCTGGAGTAACTCAGCAGGTCAGGCAGCATCTCTGGAGAGAAGGAACGGGTGACGTTTCGGGTCGAGACCCTTCTTCAGACTGCGTCAGGGGGGGGGCGGGACAAAGAAAGGATATTAGGTGGAGACAGGAAGACAGTGGGAGAACTGGGAAGGGGAGGGGAAGGGAGGGACAGAGGAACTATCTAAAGTTACGTAGAGTAGGAGGGCAGGAGGAATCACAGAGGGGGGGCAGCGAGAGAGCACACAGAGGGGGAGTGTACTCCAGGGTGCGTGTACCACTTCGCTTCCTGAAGTCGCTCACTATCGAGCTGGAATCAAAGCAAAATTCGGACAAATCCTTTGTAACGATGGTCGGTGCCCGTTTACTGCAATGGCTTGTAAATGATTGCTGGTGAGATTGCACACATATATTTCAACATGAGCTGAAATCAGTCAGCCTTACCGTCTGGATTTTATTGTTTATAAAATTAAATGCCTTTTATTAGGTCACAGCCTTTCACCGACTGTTAAGGCTTACCAAAGATCGATTTTTGCCTTGTAAGGAACAGATTTTTTAATAGAAAATTTGCTGAGATTGATTTCAATTAGGAGCCTTTCCATATCAAATAAGTCGATGAAGCCTTGATGTGCATGCCTCAGTACTAGGCTGCCAAATCTGGTCTTCATGGATTGCAATCAATGGCCAGTCTCCTGGCAAAACTGTATTGTTACTTCAGTTTAGTTCGCTTTAGTTTAGCGTTTAGAGATACAGCGTGGAAGCAGGCCCTTCGGCCCAGCAAGTCCACGCCGACCAGTGATTGCCCCGTACTCTAGCACTATCCTACACGCACTAGGGACAATTTACAATGTTACAGTAGCCAATTAACCTACTAGTCTGCATGTCTTTGGAGAGTGGGAGGAAACTGTAGCATCCAGAGTCGCAGTCACAGGGAGAAAGTACAAACTCCGCATTGACAGCACCCGTGGTCAGGATCGAACCCAGGTCTCGGGCACAGTAAGGCAGCAACTCTACCATTGCACCACCATGCTGCCCTAGTTACTTCAGCACTTTGTGTCTCCAGCCAAATCTACACTTTAACAATGTTTATGCCAAATGGACAGGCCAACAACATAATCAAGGACGAGTCGCACCCTGGCCACTCCCTCTTCTCCCCTCTTCCATCGGCAAAAGGTATAGAAGTGTGAAAACGCACACCTCCAGATTCAGGAACAGTTTCTTCCCAGCTGTTATCAGGCAACTGAACCATCCAACCACAACTGCAGAGTAGTCCTGATCTACGATCTACTTCATTTGTGGCCTTCGTTCTGTCTTTGATCGTACTTTACTGGTTTTATCTTGCACTAAACGTTATTCCATATCATGTATCTGTACACTGTGACTGGCTCGATTGTAATCATGTGTTGTCTTTCCGCTGACTGGTTAGCACGCAACAAAAGCTTTTCACTGTACCTCGGTACGCATGACAATAAACTAAACTGAAAAACCTATGAAAGAAAATAATATTTGAATTGGAGAGGATTACAAAGTTATAATATCCTTCCTACACATTTAGTCTAGTGAGACCGTACTGACACAAGAGTCGTCATGCTTTGGCGCCATTTTGAAAGTCCGCGTTCCAGTCCCTATGAGCAGTGCCTGTCCCAAAGCGTCTCTGACTTTGCGTAAAGTTTGTAATGTGTTCTGATAATCCTAAAATGATTAATTTTGGATCTAAATCCAGTTGGTTATTGATAACTTTGGAAATGATTATTAAAATATCGATCCAAAAATTTTGCATATTTGTACAAGTCACAAAAGTGTGAGTTAAATTGGCCAAGATATTTACCAGTATTAATACCAGAGGGAATGTGCAGGAAGGAACTGCAGATGCTGCTTTACGTCAAAGATATTCACAAAATGCTGGAGTAACTCAACGGGACAGGCAGCATCTCTGGAGAGAAGGAATGGGTGACGTTTCAGGTCAAGACCCTTCTTCAGACTTATTCATTTCCATTAGTGGGACAGGAGCAGGTAGAAACAATGGGTCTGCCAGGGGAGATTTGTTTATTGATTTTGGGGAGAAGGTGAAAACCGGGCAGTGTGTGGTTGGGGAACCGATGGTTGGACAGCTGGAAGGGATGCAATCAGAAATAGTCTGCAAGATTATGGCCTGCTGCTCATCTGTGGCATTATGGTCCAAGGATAAGTGTCTGAAGTAGGGTCTTGACCGCGTGGTGCACAGACAACAATCTCTTCCTGAATGTGGAGAAAACAAAGGAGATTGTTGTCGACTTCAGGAGAACGCACACCCAACACCCCCACCCACTGACCATCAATGGTGCTGCTGTGGAGCAGGTGAGCAGCACCAAATTCCTGGGGGTGAACATCACCGAGGATCTCTCCTGGAGCAACAACATCACGTCCATCGCCAAGAAAGCCCAGCAGCGCCTCTACTTCCTCCGCAAACTGAAGAGAGCGGGAGCCCCCACACCCATCATGTACACTTTTTACCGAGGCGCCATCGAGAGCATCCTCAGCAGCTGCATCACTGTGTGGTTCGGAAGCTGCACAGCCTCCAGGCGCAAGACCCTGCAGCGCATAGTGAACACTGCTGAGAGGATCACTGGCGCCTCACTCCCAACACTCCTGGTCCTTTACACCACCCGCCTCACCCGCAAAGCATTGAGCATTGTGGGTGACCCCTTCCACCCCTCCAACAGCCTCTTCACCCTCCTGCCTTCAGGGAGAAGGTTTCGCAGCCTGAGGTCAAGCACCACCCGACTAAAGAACAGTTTTTTCCACCAGGCTGTCAGGATGCTGAACTCTCTCCCCTCCCTTCCTCCTCTCTCCCCTGCCCCTATTGGACCTGGACTTTAACACCCCACACACACGCACATCCAGCACCAGACACTTAAAAAAAATTTTTTTTAACGCATTTGAAGTGACTATATTTTATATTTTATATTTTATGTTGATTGTTGTTTGCTGTGCCTTTTTAATTTTAACTTAGTTTTATGCACTTTGTTCCTCGGGATTGTGGGAAACGGTATTTCGATTTTCTGTCTGTGTAAACTGGCTGAGGATTGACAATAAAATTGACTTTGACTTTGACTTTGAATTGTCACCCATTCTTTCTCTCCAGTGATGCTGCCTATCCCTGTGAGTTACTCCAGCATTTTGTATCTATCTTTAATATCCAAGAAGTCTGGCGAGGACTCAGACACAGACAGTTCACACTTTTCTGTTAAACAAACTATAAGACTTCTAGTACAACTAGATTGATTGAAAGATACAGCATGAAAACAGACCATTCGGCCCACCGAGTCCACGCCAACCATCGATCACCCGTTCACACTAGTTCTATGTTATCCCACTTTCTCATCCACTCCCTGCACACTAGGGGCAATTTACAGAGGGCCAATTAATCTACAAACCCGCACGTCTTTGGGATGTGGGAGTTAACCGGAGCACCCGGAGGAAACCCACGCAGTCACAGGGTGAATGCACAAATTCCATACACACAGCATCCGAGGTCAGGATCGAACCCGGGTCTCTGGCACTGTCAGACAGCAGCTCTACCACTGCGCCACCGTACCGATATATGGTTTCAAGTTCATTACTTTCCATGGACTTTACAATGCAATGGAAAAGAAAAGGAATGTTCCTTCCTTTAAAATTTGTATAATATTTTAAATTATTTAACAATGTTTTATGTGATTTTAATTGACTTTAAAAAAATTTAAGCAATTGTGGTTTTTAAATTATTTATTTTGTCTTTCTGAGACATTCAGCAAGGTTAGTCGTCTGACAGTTTTGACAGCCTGTATAGCTGGGCCTGGGGGCTTAGCCGTCCGGAGGTGCCGCTGCGCCACACGCCTTAAGGAGGTGCCGCTGAGAAGCCAAGGCCGAAGCCTCGTGGTTGGAGTTCCGCCGGCTGGAGGCGGAGCCTCGCTGTTTGGAGGTGGAGCCTCGTGGGCTGGAGGTGGAGCCTTGTGGTCGGAGCCTTGCTGGCTAGAGGTGGAGCCTCGCTGTTTGGAGGTGGAGCCTCACGGGCTGGAGGTGGAGCCTTGCTGGCTAGAGGTGGGGCCTCGCCGTTTGGAGGTGGAGCCTCGCGGTCTGGAGGTGGAGCCTTGTGGTCGGAGCCTCGCCGGCTAGAGGTGGAGCCTCGACGTTTTGGAGGTGGAGCCTCGACGTTTTGGAGGTGGAGCCTCGTGGTCGGTCTCGTGGGCTGGAGGCGGAGCCTCGTTATCACGGTCTCGCGGGCTGGAGGTGGAGCCTCGTGGTCGGAGCCTTGTGGTCGGAGCCTCGTGGGCTGGAGGCCAGAGCCTCACGAGTTGACAAAGCTCGCGACCAACGGCCCCTGGGTCTGCGGAGTCCGCGGCTGGGTCGGTGCAACAGAGAGGACCCGGTCGGTGGATAATGATGGCGTCGACCGATGGACGAGGATGGACACGCGGAAGTGAGGACGTCGCTTCTGGGGGAAGGAACAAAGGGAGGATCCGGCATCGGGGGACCACCGTGAGGAGGTGGGAGGGGGAGGGGGGGGGGGGGGGTGGGAGAGAACAAAGGGGGACCTGACGCTGGGGTATTTTGTAACTTTGTCAGCGCCCTTTATGGGCAACTATTTGCATACCTTGGGTATTGCAAGCAAAGAGTTTCACTGTGACGTGTCACAGCATTCAATTCAAATCAATTCATTTATTTCAAATGCATTCTCTCAAAGGCTTCTGGGAATTAATGGGTCGGGCTCCAGCTGACCTTCTCCCCACCCCTCTCCCTTGTGCCCCACCTGGACTCACACCTATATCTCCCCTCCCTCTACACTTCCACCTACCTTCCTTCCTTCTTCTAGCTTCACAATTCACAACTCTGCTTATGACTCTCCCCCAAAGCTAACTTCACATGTATCAACGTATGACTTTCCAGGCTTCGTCCTGCCCCTCCTTTCCTCCAACTTTCTTCCTCCCCCTTCCTCCCCACATTCAGCTTGAAGAAGGGTCTCAACCCGAAACGTCACTTGTCCATGTTCTCCAGAGATGCTGCCTGACTCACTAAGTTACTCCAGCACTGTGTCTTTCTTTATCTCGCCTCTGGTTATAAAGCCTCCTCACTCCATAATACCTGGCTGCAGTATGGAATGAGGGAACCATGGTGGATTATAGCACGAGGAGGCTGTTCAGCCCATTGTGGCCATGCTAGCCTTGTAGCCATTCCTGACAGTTTAGGGATGTAGGCCAAGTGGGGAAAGATTTAATAGGAACCTGAGGGGCAACTTTTTTGAACAAAAGGTGGTGGGTACATGGAACGAGCTGCCGGAGGAGGTAGTAGAGGCAGGTACTATCACAACGTTTGAGACACATTTATGCAGGTACATGGATATGATAGGTTTAGAGGGATATGGGCCAAAGGCATGCAGGTGGGACTATAGTAGATCAGACAGGTGTAGGAAGTAATTGCAGATTGAAGATAGACACAAAACATTGGAGTAACTTCAATGTTTACATTGAAGATAGACACAAAATGTTGGAGTAACTCAGCAGATCAGGCAGCAACTCTGAAGAAAAGAAATTGATGACATTTTGGGTCGAGCATGGTCAAGTTGGGCCGAAGGGCCTGTTTCAACGATGTATGACTCTATGTGACTCAGTCAAGATGGAATGAGAACAGGCAAGTGCTTCCATGGCATTGAAATCTGGGCCATTAATATTTGCTGAGCATTAATCAGATAAATATTCCTACTTCATGTATTATGACTAAGGGCTCATTAAATCAATTAGGTTGAAGTATGAGATTTATATGTGAAAGACTTGAATGTTGATTTGTCTGATTGGTTATCAAAAGGTCGTGTTTCTTGGGATCCTGATTGAAACAGCATTTCCTTTCAAGATCAAAGGTTTAGGTAATAATTTATCTTTGCCGCCCTCAATGGGTGATAGTTGCCATGGAAGAGGCTGGACTATTAAGCGGCCATTGAATTAAACACATAGGAAGGAACTGCAGATGCTGGTTTACATCGAAGATGGACATAAAATGCTGGAGTAACTTTGTGGGTCAGGCAGCATCTCTGGAGAAAAGGAATAGGTGACGTTTTGTGGTCGAGACCCTTCATCGGACTGAGAGTCAGAGGAAAGGGAAAAGAGAGGTACGAAAAGGTACACAGAATGAAAGGTAAGAAAAAAAAATCAAAGCCAACAACGATGATCAAGTAAAGGTGGAGCCCACAATGGTTCATTGTTGGCCGGGAAGAAGGTGGTAACGAGTGGATACAAACAGTGAAACTAAGCAGGCCCCTTCATTTACCTCTCTCTCCATCCCACCCCCACCATACTCGTCCGGCTAGTTTCACTGCCGCTCTGCTTAGTTTTTCTGTTTTTTTTACGCTTCTTTGGGATCTGGGAGGAAACCAGAGCACCTGGAGGAAAACCCACACGGTCATGAGGAGAACGTGCAAACTCCACACTAACATACCAACTGAGAAACCCATCTAAAGTCGTTCTATTTGCTTGCATTTGGCCCAGATCCTGATATCCTTTCCTATCCAGGTGCCTATCCAAATATATTGGTATCTGACTCAACTACCTCCTCTGGCAGCTCGTTCTGTATACCCATAGTCCTCTGTGTGAAAAGGTTGCCCCTTCTCACCTCCAGTCCCTACTAAATTTTTCCCCTTTAACCTTAAACCTATGCCCTCTAGTTCTTGATTCCCCTACACTGGTAAACAAAAAGACTTCATTAGTCAGAGTATGGAGCATAGAAGTTGGGAGGTCATGTCGTAGTTATGGAAGAGGTTGTTGAGGCCACTTTTAGAGTATTGTGTTCAGTTTTGAGCACCATGTTTTTGGAAAGATGTTGTCAAGCTGGAAAGGGTGCAGAGAAGATTTGCGAGGATGTTGCAAGGACTTGAGGGGCCTGAGCTGTAGGGGTAGGTTAAGCAGGCCAGAACTCTATTCTTTGAAACGCAGGAGGATGGGGGGTGATCTTATAGACATGTACAAAATCATGAGAGGAATAGATCGGGTAGATGCACAATGTCTCTTGCCCAGAGTAAGTGAATCAATAACCAGAGGATATAGGTTTAAAGTAAGGGCGGAAAGGTTAAGTAGGAACCAGAGGGGTAACATTTCACACAAAGTTTGGTGGGTGTATGGAACGGGCTGCCGGAGGAGGTAGTTGAGGCAGGGACTATCGCAACGTTTAAAACGCTATTAGACAGGTACATGGATAGGACAGCTTTAGATGGGTCTAGACCAAGTGGACCCGTTGGGCCCAAACCTCTCCCGCATTGGTGCAGCACCCTCTCCACCTCCACTCCCTCCTCCCCTCTCCCCCCTCCCCTCCCTCCCTCCTCCTCTCCCTCCTCCACTCCTCCCTCCCCCCTCCCCTTCCCCTCCCTCCTCCCCCCCATCCTCCCCTCCCTCCCTCCTTCCCTCCCCCTCCCCTCCCTCCCTCATCCCCCTCCCCCTCCCTCCTCCTCTCCCCCTCCTCCCCTCCCCCCTCACTCCTCCCTCCCCCCTCCCTCTATCCCTCCCCCCTCCCTCCCTCCACCCCCTCTCTCCCTCCCTCCCCCCCTCCCTCCCTCCCTCCCCAGGAGATAGATTTAAGCTTCAAAATGTGAATAACTTAAAGAATATAACACCAATTTCAATGAAACTTCTTCCATTAGCACCAAAGGGACGGCGGTGAGTGAGGTGGGCCTAAAATTGTCGCGCTATCGTGTACCGTTTTGGCTGTAGTTCAGGAACAAACAAACAAACAAACAAACGAGAGTTTTAGTATATAGATAATAGCCAAACGCAGGCTAGTGTAGATGGGACGTGTTGGTCAGAGTGGGCAAGTTGAGCCGAAGGGCCTGTTTCCATGCTGTATGATTCGATGACTTGGTGCATTCACCCCGAACGGTCACTAGGAGAACGTGCAAACACCACACACAGACGGCGCCCGAGGTCATGATGGAACCCGGGTCTCCGGCGCAGTGAGGCGGCGGCTCCACCTGCTGTGATCACCGTGCCAGCCACGTGTTTTTCCAACACAGTCTGGCTGGATTTAAATTTAATGACGGAAAAGCTGCCGAGTCTGTTCACGAACCAGCAGAGCGAACTCTCATTAGCGTGACGGCAAGGAGCACAAAGGAAAATGTGCAGCATTCGTACTGACATGCCGCGAACACATCCGACAGCGGGAATTGACAACACACACACTACAACAAAGCACTGGCTGCTTTGTCACCCGTGCAGGTCAGTCGGTCATAAGCCACCGCTGCAACGGAACTACCAGGGCCACTCCTCACTCCGGCAAATCCCTGTTCCAAATCTAATTACGGAGAGTGGAATAAGATGAGGCAAACCCAGCCGCAGCTAACTTGCTCCTTTCACCGCGGACTGCCCTGTCTGTTCTCAGCTCGCAGTCTACGCCGCTCGTTAATTGTGGAGCAGATTCCCAAATCTAATGCACGGCTGTTAACAGAATGATGAGGGCAGACATTGATACATGCTCGTGGGAAGAGAAGAGGCTGACTAATTACAAACACCAAGCCCAAGAATCTCAGCTGAAGATAAATGTGTTGCATCAATGTATTTTGGTCACAGATGATTCCAGGTTGGGGGGGGGGGGGGGGGGGGCAGGTTTCAGCTCCTGCTTTAGGCAGGAGAAACTGGGTTTGCCGTCCTGGGGTTTTACTTTAGACTTTAGAGATGCAGCGCGGAAACAGGACATTCGGCCCACCAAGTCTGTGCTGACCAACGATCATCCTACACAATAACACTACCCTACAGTCATAGAATCTCCAAGTCATGGAATTATACAGCGTGGAAACAGGCCCATCGGCCCAACTTGCACACTCCGACCAATGTGCTCCATCTGCACTCGCCTGCGTTTCGCCATTGTCCCTCTAAACATGTCCTATCCATGTACCTGTCTAATTGCTTCTGTCGTGGGACACTGACTCCCCCACCCTCCCCAATCTTTGCACATCCCCAATCCTTTCCATTCGTCACTCTAATTTCATGTATTTGGTGTTTTTGTGTTTTCATGACTGTTGGCAATTTGCCTCCTGGGATCAATAAAGTTCTATCGTATCATATCATAGGGACAATTCACAATTATGTCAAAGCCAAATAATGACTTACAAACCTGTACATCTTTGGAGTGGGGGAGGAAACCGGAGCACCCAGAGAAAACCCACGCGGTCACGGGTAGAGCATACAAACTCCGTACAGACAGCACCCGTAGTCAGGATCGAACCCGGGTCTCTGGTACTGTGAGATCTTGGTCTCTAGCTCTATTGCTGCCGTCCTAATTGTATTGAAGGTTCATAAGTTCATGTTCATTCCTCACAGGAGCCGAATTAGGCTACTTGTCCCATCGAATCTACTCTGCCAGTCAATCATGGCTGATCTATCTTTCAACCCCATTCTCCTGCCTTCTCCCTGTAACCTTTAACACCCTTACTAATCAAGACTCTATCAATCTCCGCCGACTACGCCAAATTCTGTGGAAGAAATTAATTTAGATGGATATTAAAGGAAAATGAAAACATTTCCATTGACTTGGCCTCCACAGCGTGTGTGGCGATGAATTCTACAGATTCATCCCCCTCTGGCAGAAGAAATTCCTCCTCATCTCCTTACTAAAGATACATCCTTTCATTGTGAAGCTGTGCCCTCTGGTTCTCGACTCTCCCACTAGTGGGAACATCCTCTCAACATCCACTCTCATTCATGTTGCCACAGCCAGTAGACGTCTATCTGCCTTGGTAGCTGATGTTATACACCCTGGATTTTATATTATCATAACTGAAAGTAACCTTGTTATTTATTAATGGAACAAGTGAGGTATGTTTGACAATCAGACGTTTAAAAATTCATTATTAAATTCCCATTGCCAATTAAAATGGTGAACTAAAAATTACAAGGCAGATACTGATTGCAGCTCTCTCTCCGGGCAAAGGGTACAGAAGTGTGAAAACACATTCAGAGACAGTCTCTTCCCAGCTGTTATCAGACAACTGAACCAATCTACCACAACTAGAGAGCAATCATGAACTACTATCTACCTCATTGGAGACCCTCGGACTATCCAGGATTGAACTTTACAGGATTTTATCTTGTACTAAATGTTATTCACATTATTACCTTTATCATGTATCTGTCTGTACACCGTGAATGGCTCGATTGTAATATGTAGGAAAGAACTTGAAATGGTGGTTTAAATCGAATGGACACAAAATGCTGGAGTAACTCAGCGGGTCAGGCAGCATCTCTGGAGAGAAGGAATGGGTAACGTTTCGGGTCAAGTCAAGTCAAGTTTATTTGTCACATACACATACACAATGTGCAGTGAAATGAAAGTGGCAATGCCTGCGAATTGTGCACAAAAAAGAATTACAGTTACAGCATATAAATAAAGTTAATAAGTTACTATAGTGTAGACAAAAATTTAGTCTCTGGACTCTGAAGGGTCAAGACCCTTCTTCAGACTGATGTCAGGGCCTGACAGCAGTCTGAAGAAGGGTCTTCACCCGAAACGGCACCCATTCCTTCTTCCAAAGATGCTCCCTGTTGTCTGGCTCAATTGGAATCATGTATTGTCTTTCTGCTGACTGGTTAGCACGCAACAAAAGCTTTTCACTGTACCTCGGTGCACGTGACAATAAACTAAACTAGACTAAACTAAATGACCCAAATGAGAATCTCAGACTTGTCAGAGGCAGATCACAAATGGCATGAACTTTAAACCTGAGAAGGTAATTGATTCCAACTGTTAAATAAATGTCAGCATTAATGGACACAGTTAAATTAACTATGGGAGTTTTAAATATGATAATTTAATCCAATGCAATTTAACATTCTTTATGGGTTGTACAGGTACACAGTCTACTCACTCCCAAGATAAGAACTAGGGTCCCAATCCTTCTCTCCAGATATGCTGCCTTTTCCCTCCGAGTTACTCCAGCATTTTGTGTCTATCCCAGAATAGTGAAGGTTGTTGCCACTGGCTTTTAGAATCATACAGCTTGTTATGCCCACAGAAATGATTCATTCAGCCCTTGGAGGAAGTTCGGCAAGTCTCCAACGACTCTTACTGACTTCTACAGATGCACTGTACAAAGCACCATTGGGTGGCACGGTGGCATAGCGGTAGATTTGCTGCCTCACAGCGCCAGAAACCTCTTTTCGACCCTGTCTATGGCTGCTGTCTGTACGGAGTTTGCACGTTCGCCCTATGAGTGTGTGGGTTTTCTCCAGGTGCTTCGGTTTCCTCCCACACTCCAAAGACTTGCAGGTTTGTAGGTTAATTGGCTGTGGTAAGAATTGTAATTGTCCCACATGTATAGGATAGTGCAGGTGTACAGGGTGATCACTGGTCAGCACGGACTCGGTGGGCCGAAGGGCTTGTTTCCACTCTGTATCTCAAAACTAAACTAAACTAGAATCCATTCAACTCTTCAAGACTGAGGAAATTCAGCATGTCGCCAACTCACAGAGTCTTTTGCCCAGAGTAGGGAAATTAGTGAATCAGATCATAGGTTTAAGGCGAGAGGGGAAAGATTTAATAGGAACCTATTATAGGATCGTAAAGGCAGGTAGGTGTGTGGAATGAGCTTCCGGAGGAGGTAGTTGAGGCAGGTACTATTGAAATGTTTAAGAAACATTTAGACAGGTACATGGACAGGGTAGGTTTAGAGGGCCAAACGTAGGCTGGTGGGACTAGAACACGTGGTGTCGGGTTGTACCAGAGCTTGGTCTGGGGACAGCTCTGCCCAAGGCCGCAAGAAGTTGCGGAAAGTTGTAGATGTAGCCCTGTACATCACAGAGATCAGATTCCCCACCATCTATGCCTCCGTCTGTTTGGGGAAAGCAGCAAACATAATCAAGGACCTTTCCCACTCCGGCCATTCATTCTTCTCCCTGCTCCCGTTGGGAAGAAAATACAGAAGCTTGAAAGCACGCACCCCCAGTCTCAGGCTCCCCCTCTGTCATCAGGCTTTTGAATGGTCCTTCCATTAGCTGGGGTACCATCTGATTCTCACACCTACCTCACTATATTTGCCAAGAAACTATATTCTTCTCTCTGGTATCTTTCTCTTTCCTTCGTTTAGTTTATATCAGGGATACTGAGTGGAGCCAGGCCCTTCGGCCCACAGACTCCATGCCGGCCATCGATCACCACTACACTACTTCTATGTCATCCCAGTTTTGCACACTGCACGCGAGGCACAATTTTACAGAGGCCAATCAACCTGCGAACCTGCACTTCGTTGAGATGAGGGAGGACACCGGAACATCCAGAGAATATCCTTACAGTCACAGGGAGAATGTAAAAACTCCACATAGACAGCACCCATAATCAGAATCGAACCCGGGTCTCTTGCGCTGTGTGGCAGCGGCTCCACCACTGCGCCACCATGCCAAACCTACCTGTTGTACTTGCGCTCGGATTGATTGGGGTATTTATCATCATCATATCATATCATATACATACAGCCGGAAACAGGCCTTTTTTCGGCCCTCCAAGTCCGTGCCGCCCAGTGATCCCCGTACATTAACACTATCCTACACCCACTAGGGACAATTTTTACATTTACCCAGCCAATTAACCTACATACCTGTACGTCTTTGGAGTGTGGGAGGAAACTATTTATGTATGGTATTAAGTGATTTCATCCGATAGCATGCAAAACAAAGTTATACATGACAATAATAAACCTAAACCTGAAATAAATCTAAACCTATGCCAGTTCTGTGGGCCAATCCCAATGAATCCATGACAATAAACTAAACTTGTAAATCCATTCTTGCTCCATAGTGATCCTCAGTGCCCATCCAATTCCCTTCCCAAGTCAGTCCAGAATGTTAACTTGGTTGGCATGGACAGGTGGGCTGAAGGGCCAGCTTCCATGCTGTATAGCTCTATGACTCTATAACAGAATACCCTACAGGCTAATTTTTAACCATCATAAGTAAAACACCATGTTCTTGGCCTAGAGTACAGTGCATTCATTCATCATCCTGGTGGAGGTTTTTAATTGGCAATATAGCTTGTTATTTTCCCAAATGATCATCCCTGAATGTTGTTACACAACATGCTCTATATCTTCAATACTGATTAGTCCCAATACAGTACTATTACACTTGGCAAGAGCTTTGGCTGAACCTATTTTATTTTCCTCTGATCATTCAACGGCAGTTAATCCTTGTTGAATGATTGTTGAATTCTCCAATTTTAAGTGACCTCTATCAAGCCTTCCCTCCCCCTCTCCTTTCTCCCCCCCCCCCTTTCTCCCCCTCCATCCCCTATGCCCCACTTGGACTCTCACTTATTTCTCCCCTCCCCCTCCCTCTCCACTTTCCTCTGACTTCACAATTCGCAATTCTTCAATCCTTTTGTTTCACACCCTCTGTTTTTTCATCTCTGGCCTTTGTCCAACCATCTGCCTATCAATACTCTCTCCCTGTGTCCACCTGTTACCTGCCATACTTTCTTCTGCCCCTCCTCTCCTCCAGCCTTCTTTCCCCCACCTGGTCTGAAGACGGGTCCCGACCTGAAACATCACCTATTCATGTTTTCCAGAGATGCTTCCTGACCCGCTGAGTTCCTCCAGCACTTTGTGTCTACCTTCTTAATATTGAATCAGGCAAAGAGATGTCAAATTGCAGAAAAATGCGTTTAATCTTGGAAAGTACGATTGCATTCAGTAATTTTCTTACCTTTTGTTACCCCCAGTTCTCTCCCCTCGACTTTCGGTCTGAACAAGGGTCCCAGCCCGAAACGGCACCAATCCATGTTCACCAGAGATGTTGCCTGACCCGTTAAGTTACCCCAGCACCTTGAGTCGATCTTAGGTAATAGGTGAGGCAGGTGAGGAGGGTTTTTTGTCTCTAGCCTCTAGCTTTGGACTTAATAAATTCATAAGTTCTAGGAGAAGAATAAGGCCTTTCAGCTTATCAAGTCTACTCCGCCATTCAATCATGGCTGATCTATCTTTCCCTCTCAACCTCATTCTTCTGCCTTCTCCGCATAACCCCTGACACCCTTACAAATCTTACTACATTACCAGAAAGGATGTACCTCATTTAGGAGCCCTTCTGCCGTACTAGAAGGTGCCATCCTTCACAACTCACATCTCATGTGACCCATAAAAATCACATTTAATCTCCTGCATCTCGCAGCTTAACTCTGCCGTGTTTGTAAATTAATTGGATGACCTTTTCAGAATGAGATGTTTTTAAGCTAAATGACCTTTCCTGAAATATTACTGCAGAAATCTATGCATGTTAGTGTGCTCAAAGTGGAATTGGTAATATGGAACGAGACAACCGTGATAGACTCTGCTGAGTAAGATATTATTTATTACTTATTTTCTTGGCCGTGTGAGTTCATTGAATGCTCTTTCCGTTAAAATAAACACAATCTAACTTCAAAGCTCACAAGTGTGATAAGTTATTTCCACTTTACAGTGCAGACTGCTTCCATTTCCAAGTTAAGTTCATTTTTGGTGTCAGGTTTGCAGGTGGGGGTGGGCTGGATCAGGAATAAGACAGAGTACAGGACGGAGGTAGAGAGCCTTGTAACATGGTGTCAAGACAACAACCTCTCCCTCAATGTCAGGAAGATGAAGGACCTAGTTATGGACTTCAAGACTTCATGGTGTACAAAATCATGAGACGAATAGATCGGGGAGAAGAATCGAGAACCAGAGAACATTGGTTTAAGGTGAGGGGGGAAAGATTTAATAGGAACCTGAGGTGTCACTTTTTCACACAAAGGGTGGTGGGTGTATGGAACAAACTGCCGGAGGAGGTAGTTGAGGCTGGCACCGTCACAATGCTTAAGAAACATTTAGGCAGGTACCTGGAAAGGACAGGTTTAGAGGGATATGGGCCAGATGCACACAGGTGAGACCAGTGTAGATGGAATATGTTGGCCGGTGTGGGCAAGTTGGGCCGAAGGGCCTGTTTCTTCGCTATAAGACTCCATGACTCTATGATGGAGTGTAGGCCCCAATCAACATCAGTTTAGTTTAGTTTACTTTAATTTAGTTTAGTGTAGTTTACTTTAGTTTAGTTTATTGTCATGTGTACATTAACAGTGAAAAGCTGTTCTCTTGTGTGCTATCCGATCAATGGCAAGACTACACATGATTACAATCAATCCGTCCACAGTTTACAGATATAGAATAAAGGGTATAACGTTTAGTGCAAGATAAAGTCCAGTAAAATCTGATTAAATATAGTCCAAGGATCCCCAATGAAGTAGATGGGAAGTCAGGATCGCTGTCTCGTTGTTGATAGGATGGTTCAGTCGCCTGATAACAGCTGGGCGGAAACTGTCCCTGAATTTGGAGCTGTGCGTTTTCACACTTTTGTATCTCTTGCCTGATGGGAGAGGGGAGAAGAGGGAGTGACCGGGGTGAGACTGGTCCTTGATTATGCTGGTGGCCTCGCCGAGGCAGCGTGAGGTGTAGATGGAGTCAATGGAAGGGAAGATGGAAAGTGGAGATGGTCGAGAGCTTCAAGTTCCACGGCCAAAATATCGCTAACACGTTGTACTGGGTGTCCTGGACCAACCATAATGAAACCACAGCCAAGAAACCACACAATGCTCCTACTTCTTCAGAAGACCTAAAGAATTTTGGTATCTCTCCAACTACTCTTACCAACTTCTACAGACGCATTGTAGAAAACATCCTATCGGGGTGCATCACGGTTTGGTTTGGCAACTGCTCTGCCGAAGCCCGCATGGAATTGCAGAGTTGTGGATGTAGCCCAGTCCATCACACAGATCAGACTCCCTACCCTACCATCGACTCCATCTAGACTTCACGCTGCCTCTGGAAAGGAACTAACATAATCAAGGACCACTCACACCCTGGTCATTCCCTCTTCTCCCTGCTTCCATCCGGCAGAAGATACAGAGACTTGAAAGCACGCACCACCAGATTCAGGAACGGCTTCTTCCCAGCTGTTATCAGACTGCTGAACGGTCCTCCCATAAGCTAGGGTGTAGTCCCGATCTCCCAACCTGCCTCATTGCGGACTGAACATTTTCGCTGTAACTGTAATGGGGCGGCACGGTGGCGCAGCGGTAGAGTTGCTGCCTTACAGTGAATGCAGCGCCGGAGACTCAGGTTCGATCCTGACTACGGGCGCCGTCTGTACGGAGTTTGTACGTTCTCCCCGTGACCTGCGTGGGTTTTCTCCGAGATCTTCGGTTTCCTCCCACACTCCAAAGACGTACAGGTATGTAGGTTAATTGCCTGGGTAAATGTAAAAGTTGTCCCTAGTGTGTGTAGGATAGTGTTATTTTTTTGGGGATCGCTGGGCGGCGCGGACTCGGTGGGCTGAAGGGCCTGTTTCCGCGCTGTATCTCTAAACAAAAAATCTGTAACACTAAAATGTTGTAAATATATATTCTGCACTCTGGTATTTTCCTCTTTACTTTACCTGATGTACCTTTGTATGGCTTGATGGTACTCACGTATAGTGTGATTTGATTCAATAGATAAGAGTGTTTTATTGTCAAATGTCCCTAAACAGAACAATAAAATTCTTACTTGCAGCAGCACAACAGGTTCGTAAACACATTACTCAAAAGATAGTATAATAAACAAACAATTAAAAAGATCGATAAATTTAAAAAAAACAATATTGTGCAAAAAATGCAACACTACCAAATTCCCTGGTGCAAACTAATTCAGAGTTCAGAGCTAGAGAGTAAGAGAGAGTCATAGTCATACAGTGTGGAAACAGGCCCTTCAGCCCAGCCTGCCCACACCGACCAACATGCCCCATCTACACTAGTCCCACTTGCATGCCCGTTTGGTCCATATGCCTCTAAACATCCTACCCATGAACCTGTCTAAATGATTTTTAAACATTGTGATAGTACCTCCTCTGGTAGCTCATTCCATATACCTACCACCCTCTGTGTAAAAACGTTACCCCTTGGGATCCTATTAAATCTTTCACCCCCCCCCCCCCCCCTCACCTTAAACCTATGTCCTCTGGTTCTTGATTCCCATACTCTGGGTAAAAGACGGCGCATCTACGCGATCTATTCCTCTCATGATCTTGTACATCTCTAAAAGATCACCCCTCATCCTCCTGCATTCCAATGGAATAAAGTCCTAGCCCGCTCAACCTCTCCCTTTAGCTCGTGCCCTCGATTCCCGACAACATCCTCGTAAATCTTCTTTGTGCCCTTTCCAGCTTGACAACACCTTTCTTATAACAGGCTGACCAAAACTGAACACTGTGCTCTAAAGTATGCTTCACCAATGTCTTGTACAAGTTCAGTTGTATTCAACAGCCAGATGGTTGTTGGGAACAAGCTGTTCCTGAACCTGGACGTTAAGTCCTTTTTAAGTGGACAGCATGTAAAGAAAAGCTTTTCACCGTACCTGTGACAAAAATAAACCAACACCAATAACGAAAGTTGATGGAAATAAGCCGAAGCATGACAATGCAAAGAATCCTCAGGGATTTTAAGGTCATTATCCTTTCAGCAGTGTATTTATTATCTGAGAGGGGGGAAGAAAGGATTGAACAATGTACAAGTTCATGAACAAATGCAAGGGTCTATGAGTGATCTTGCTAGAATTTGATTAGTCTGAGGATCCTTTTTCGCAGAAATCAATGTTGCTCCTGCTCCAAACTTTTAACTCAGGGATTTTGTTTCTTTCTTGAGAGATTTCTATCCGATCCCTGGCTAAATCCGGAACAAATCCTCTCATTATAAACTAAAGACTGAAAATTAGGGCAATTTCACAGTCCTGGTCAAATGTTGTATATAATCCAGAAATGACTTGATATTGGTCTGGGTCGATTATTGTTATGTATACTGAATGAATAAAATCAATAGGGGGAAGCACAGAGAACAAATTACATGCATAACATCATGATTGGAATACAGAAGATAGATGCACCAGAGGAGGGGAATCAAGAACCAGAGGACATCTTTTTAGGGTGGGATGGGAAAGATTTAATAGGAACCTGAGGGACAACTTTTCACACCAAGGGTGGTGGGTATATGGAACGAGCTGCCAGAGGAAGTTTAGTTCAGTTTAGTTTAGATTTTTATTTTAGAGATATAGTTCTTCGGCCCACCGAGTCCCGTGCCGACCAGCGATCACCCCGTACACTAACACTATCCTACACACACACTAGGGTCAATTTACAATTTTATTAAGCCAATTAACCTACAAACCCGTACGTATTTGGAGTGTGGGAGGAAACCGGAGCACCTGGAGAAAACCCATGCAGGTCACGGGGAAAACATACAAACTCCGTAAAGACAGCACCCGTAGTCAGGATTGAACCTGGGCCTCTGGCACTGTGAGGTAGCAGCTCTACGCGCCACCGTGCCACCCACAAATATTGTTTATATTTCAGATGTTACTTCATATTGGTTTGGGTTCATTATTGTCATGTTTACCGAGTGAATAAAATCATTAGGGGAAAGCACAGAGTACAAATTACATGCATAACATCATGATGGGAATAGATAGGGGAGCTGCACAGAGTCTTTTGCCCATAGGTTTGAGATGAGAGGGGAAAGATTTAATAGGAATCTAAGGGGCAACCTTTTCACTCTGAGGGCAGTGGGTATATGGAATGAGCTGCCAGAGGAGGTTGATGAGGCAGGGACTATAACAGCATTTAAAAGACACTTGGATAAGAACATAGATAGGAAAGGTTTGCAGGGATATGGGTCAAATGCGGGCCAATTGGACTAACATAGATGGGGTATCTTGGTCAGCATTGCCAATTTGGGCTGAAAGGCCTGTTTCCGTGCTGTATAACTCCGACTTGGGCACTCACAGGTACTATCACAACATTTAAAAAACATTTAGACAGGTACACTGATGGGACAGGTTTGGAGGGATATGGGCCAAATGCAGGCAAGTGGGACTAGTGTAGACGGGACATGTTGGTCGGTGTGGGCAAGTTGGACTGTTTCCACGCTGTGTGATTCTGTGACTCTATGACTCTGTGACTCTAACTGAAATTTATCCAGCACTTCAATTTTACAAATTGGTTATAATTAATATGCCGTTTTTTTTTCCTAAACTTCTTTCATCAGGAATCATCTTGTGCCCGTTAATCTGAGAGGATAGAGTTTGTTTGATCTGAATACGGTGATTTCAGCTTCATTGAAGTTGGATCTAACGACCAACATGTTCATTTTTATTTAATTACTCCAGGGGGTTAGTTGTTTATCTGCACGTGTACGCGAGATTGTGACCTTAATTAACCACAAAACCGGCAGTTCATTAAATGAATACAGAGTGTCAGGCATTGACAATTATGCATTGATCATTCTCTGCTCTGATGTTTGTTCTCAGCTGTACCATCTGACATGGTATGTATCACCCACTTCTATTAATAGTCAGTTAATTAACAATGTAGTAAGTCTACCTGGGTTTTCTTTTAATGTACATCCGGATCTACATTTACACTTTAGACTTTAGAGATACAGCTTGGAAACAGGCCCTTCGGCCCACCGAGCCTGCACCGACCAACTATCACTCTATTCACTAACGCTATTCTACTTACTAGGGACAATTTTACCGAAGCCAATTAACCTACAAACCTGCATCTTTAGACTTCAACGCAGAAACAGGCCCTTCATAGAATCATAGAAAATAGGTGCAGGAGTAGGCCATTCGGCCCTTCGAGCCTGCACCGCCATTCAACATGATCATGGCTGATCATCCAGCTCAGTAGCCTGTACCTGCCTTCTCTCCATACCCCCTGATCCCTTTAGCCACAAGGGCCACATCTAACTCCCTCTTAAATATAGCCAATGAACTGGTCTCAACTACCTTCTGTGGCAGAGAATTCCACAGACTCACCACTCTCTGTGTGAAGAAATGTTTTCTCATCTCGGTCCTAAAAGACTTCCCCCTTATCCTTAAGCTGTGACCCCTGGTTCTGGACTCCCCCAACATCGGGAACAATCTTCCCGCATCTAGCCTCTCCAACCCCTTAAGAATTTTATATGTTTCTATAAGATCCCCCCTCAGTCTTCTAAATTCCAGCGAGTACAAGCCCAGTCTATCCAGTCTTTCCTCATATGTAAGTCCCGCCATCCCAGGGATCAATCTGGTGAACCTTCTCTGTACTCCCTCTAAGGCAAGAACGTCTTTCCTCAGGTTAGGAGACCAAAACTGCACACAATACTCCAGGTGCGGTCTCACCAAGGCCCTGTACAACTGCAGCAGAACCTCCCTGCTCCTAAACTCAAATCCTCTTGCTATGAATGCCAACATACCATTCGCTTTCTTCACTGCCTGCTGCACCTGCATGCTTGCTTTCAATGACTGGTGCACCATGACACCCAGGTCACGTTGTATCTCCCCTTCTCCCAATCGATCACCATTCAGGTAATACTCTGCTTTCCTGTTCTTGCCGCCAAAGTGGATAACCTCACATTTATTCAGCCCACTGAGTCCACCCCGGCCATTGATCTACACTAATTCTACTCTAACACTATCCAACACACTTGGGACAATTTACAATTAACCTATAAACCTGCATGTTGTTGGAGTGTGGGGGAAACTGGAAAACCCGGAGAAAACCCACATGGTCAAAAGGGGAACGTACAAACTCTGTCCAGACAGCACCCGTAGTCAGGATCGAACCCGGGTCTCTGGCGTTGTAAGGCAGCAACTTTACTGCTGCGTTACTGTGCTGCCCTTTGTTTAGTTTAGTTTATTATTGTCACGTGTACCGAGGTAGAGTGAAAGGCTACCTCATTGGTGACCCTCGGACTATCTTTGATCAGACTTTACCGACTTTAATTTGCACTATCCATTATTCCCTTATCTGAATGATTCAAATGTAATCAAGTATTGTTTTTCCGCTGTCTGGTTAGCATGCAACAAAAGCTTTTTACTGTACCTCAGTACACGTGACTGAACTGAACTGAAGGTAGTCCAAGGGTCTCCAATGAGGTGGATAGTAGTTCAGGACTGCTCTCTAGTTGTGGTAGGATGGTTCAGTTGCCTGATAACAGCTGGGAAGAGACTGTCACTTAATCTGGAAGTATGCCTTACACTTCTGTACCTCTTGCCCGATGGGAGAGGGGGGAAGCGGGAGTGGCCGGGGTGCGACCAATCCTTGATTATGCTGCTGGCCTTGCTGAGGCAGCGTGAGGTGTAAATGGAGTCAGTGGAATGGAGGTTGGTTTGTGAAATGGTCTGGGCTGCGTCCACAATTCGCTGCAATTTCTTGCAGAGAGAAAGAGACAGACAGACAGAGAGAGGGCCAGTGCAGGCACTGGAGAGAGGGTGCAGGCCAAAGATAATAAAGCAGAGCAAGATTGACCACTCGACCCTAAAAACCATAGTATGTCATGGTGCCATCTTAGTAGGCAGAAACTTGCAGAAACATTTAAAAAGAAAAATAACAAAAATCTGTGAATTGATAAATGAGATATATTCTGCATTTTTATTGTATCATCACACATACTGTTCCCCCAAAACACTGATCACACTACGAGAGGCAGAGCGAACGGCGGGTTTTGCTTACTAAAATGGCGGATGTTACGCTCCCCTGCGTACTACACTTCAGTATAGGCGATTTTGATGGAGTGGTTCATCTTGCTCCTCTAGTATCTTTGGTGCAGGCTGACTGTGATGGGCGGGCTGTGTGTGGGCGCTGGAGAGAGAGTGCGGGCTGACTGTGATGGGCGGGCTGTGTGGGCGCTGGAGAGAGAGTGCGGGCTGACTGTGATGGGCGGGCTGTGTGTGGGCGCTGGAGAGAGAGTGCGGGCTGACTGTGATGGGCGGGCTGTGTGTGGGCGCTGGAGAGAGAGTGCGGGCTGACTGTGATGGGCGGGTTGTGTGTGGGCGCTGGAGAGAGAGTGCGGGCTGACTGTGATGGGCGGGCTGTGTGTGGGCGCTGGAGAGAGAGTGCAGGCTGACTGTGATGGGCGGGCTGTGTGTGGGCGCTGGAGAGAGAGTGCGGGCTGACTGTGATGGGCGGGCTATGTGTGGGCGCTGGAGGATGTGTGCACCCTGTTCTGCGTTTGAGAATATTTCCATTTCTAAGTTTCCACTTTTCTCCATCTCATTGCAAAGACAAAGAGGATATACTGTGCAAACATCACCCCAGCCTGGGGCAATGTAAGCAGGCTTGTACCAATCTATCAAATATGTTATTGCTTGTGTAAAGTTAGTTTTGAAAGCCTCACTCTGTGCGCTGCCAATTAATTGAATAGTGCATCATTCCAAATGGCTTCCTTCTGTGTTGGTTTTTAATGATTTTATGATTGAATTTACGACCTTCTACTCAACATCCTGATACAACAGATCTACCGTACCTAGAAAAGATATCTCAACAGGGAATGTCACACATTCCTTTTCTCCAGAGATGCTGCCTGACCTGCTGAGTGGCTCCAGCATTATGTGTATATCTTCGGTGTAAACCAGCATCTGCAGTCCCTTCCTGTACATATCTAGAAACGATACTAGTGCGGTGGTGCAGCAGGTAGAACTGCTGCCTCACAGAGCGCCAGAAACACGGAGTTGATCCTTTAGTTTAGTTTAGCTTAGTTCAGTTTAGAGAAACAGGCCCTTCGGCCCATTCATTCCGTGCCAACCAGCGATCCCTGCACACTTACACTAGCCTACACACGCTAGGGACAATTTACAATTAGATCAAGCCACTATCTACAAACCTGTACTTCTTTGGAGTGGAAGGGAGGAAACCGGAGAACCTGGAGGAAACCCCTGCCGGTCACGAGGAGAACATGCAAAATCCGTACAGACAAGCACCAGTAGTCAGGATCAAACCCGAGTCTCTGGCACTGTGAGGCAGCAACTCTACTGCTGCTCCACCCATCCTGACCTTGGTGGTAATCATCCTTGACTTTCACAATGACCCTTTGAAGGGCATTTAGAGGCATACAGATTAGGAACAGGCCCTTTGGCCCATTGATCATGCCATCTGAGATGTCTGCTGCTGTTGTGTTTGTATTAATAACCAACCTCAGGGATTAGGGAATTAAATTAGGTAACATAGATCGAGAGGACATGAACACATTTAGGTTTAGGCTTATTGTTAATATTATAATTGTGGAGATACAGTGAAAAGCTTCGGTTTGCAAGTTATCCAAACACATCAGATAATACATACAGATCAGTCTGAAGAAGGGTCTCGACCCGAAACGTCACCCATTCCTTCTCTCCCAAGATGCTGTCTGACCTGCTGAGTTACTCCAGCATTTTGTGTATACATCAGATAATACCATGCATAAGTACAACCAGGTCAAACTCAAGTACAATAGGTGGAGCAAAGGAGAAGATACAGAGTGCAGAATATAGTTCTCAGCATTGTAGCGCATCAGTTCCAGAGACAGTGTCCAATGTCCACAATGGGATAGAGGTGAATCGGACAGAACCCTAGCTTATGGAAGGACCGTTCAGAAGCCTGATAATAGAGGGGCAGAAACTGTTCCAGAGTCTGGTGGTGTGCCTTCTGTACCTTCTGCCAGATGAGAGCAGGGAGAAGAAGGAATGACTGGGGTGGGACAAGCCTTTAGTTATATTAGCTGCTTTTCCGAGGCAGCGTGAAGTGTAGATGGAGTCAAATGGTGGCATCCCCCAAAACCTCTGGTCATCGCTCAGCCTCCACCGATGCTGCTCAACCCACCGAGTTCATCCTCGAGCCATATATCCAAAAAGCCCAGAAACAGGCCCTTCGGCCCAACTTCCCTATGCCAATCAAATTGCTCCATCTATGCGTCCCACCTGCCTGCACTTGGCCCATATCCCTCTAAACCTTCCCTAACCTTGTTCCTATCCAAACGTCTTCTACATGCTGTGATAGCACTTGCCTCAATTACCTCCTCCGGCAGCTTGTTCCATATATTCACCACCCACTCTGTGAAAAAGTCACCCCTCAAGTTCCTATTAAATCTTTCCCCTCTCACCTTAAACCTAGGTCCTCTGGTTCTTGATTTCCCTACTCTGTGTTTGTCTTCATAAGTTCATAAGTTCTAGGAGCCATTTGGCCCATCAGGTCCACTCCACCATTCAATCAATACAATAGACAATAGGTGCAGGAATAGGCCACCTGGCCCTTCGAGCCAGCACCGCCATTCAATGTGATCATTGCTGATCATCCACAATCAGTACCCCGTTCCTGCTCTCGCCCCTGACTCCGCTATCATTAAGAGCTCTATCTAACTCATGGCTGATCTATCTTTCCCTCTCAGTCCCATTCTCTCGCCTTCGCCCCATAAGCCCCTGTCATCAAGAATCTGTCAATCTCCGCCTTAAAAATATCCATTGACTTGGACTCCACAACCACGCAATGAGTTCCACAGATTTACCAGCCTCTGACTAAAGAAATTCCTCCTCATCTCCTTTCTAACGGTAAAGGTGTCTTTTTTGTCCTTTGCTAGTCGTTCTACCCGCACAACTAATTATAACATCGGAGTGCCAGAGTTCTCCTCATTAATCTCAATATTAATGAGCCACTGACACCACCTTTACAATAAACAACCACTTTCCTATGCGCTGTGGTACACACCAGTGAACAAACTTGGGTCTGTACCCTATGGCCTGAAGTCTCTTCCATTAATCAACATAAAAAACTCACAGTTACATAAATAAACTTCAGACGTTTTAGTTTAGTTTTAGCTTTTTAGTTCAGAGATACACCATGGAAACAGGCCCTTCGGCCCACACCGACCATCGATCACCCGTTCACACTAGTTCTATGTTGTCCCACTTTCGCATCCACTCCCTGCACACTAGGGGCTATTTTACGGAGGCCAGTTAACCTACAAATGGCTGGAGTGAGAGACAATGACTAGAGATGAAATGGAGACAAAAGGTGTAGCAAAGAGGAGTGAAATATAAAGCATGAAGGAGGCACAAAGGTGGAAGGGGGCAGGAGATGGTTAAGGAGGGTGGGAAAAGTTTACATGGTGTTATTGGACTTGCTTCAACTATTTCCACGGTCAGTTTATTCCATGTACCCACCACCCTCCATGTGAAAATGTTGCCCCTCAGGTTCCTATTAAATCTTTCCCCCTCCCCTCACCTTGATAGTGGGACAATGAGCTGATAAATATTTGTCTTCCCAGTGATGAAAAATACATGTTAAGAAATGTAGTCCTTTGGGACCTTGGCACAATTCTGACGAATTTGTGGTGTAATGCTAACATGGTCAAAATCTCCACAAGATGTACAGTTCCATGTTCTCTGTTCTATGTTCTAACACCAATCAACGCTTAAGAAACATTTAGACAGGTACATGAATAGGACAGGTTAAGAGGGATATCGTCCAAACGCAGGTGGGTGGGACTTCTGTAGATGGGAAATGTTGGCCAGTGTGGGTAAGTTGGGCCGAAGGGCCTGTTTCCACACAGTATGACTTTTTGACGCTATAACTCACTCCATAACTGCTTTATTTCAGGACACCGTGGGTGGATAGGAGAAGACTCGATTGGCTGAATGGCCTAATTCTGCTCCGATGTCTTATGGCCTTATGGAATCTTGCAGTGCACAAATTAGCTGCCATTTTAACGATATCGTTGGAGCAACTGAACTTCAGAACTCGCTCCATTTGCTGTGAGAGTGAACAGCACGGTTTATTTAATTAGTCGCTATATTATTCCCCTGTTTGCAATAATGAGTTTGGTGTCACCTGTAAGGCAGTAGATCCCTAACCCTGTAGAGCAGTAATGATCTAGGTAGGTTTCTGCAACTTCACAATGACTAGGAGCAGGTTTTAGTTTAATCATTCCAGATTTATTTAACTACTTGAATTTAAATTCCCTGGTTGTCATGGTGAGAATTGAACTCATGCCTCCAGTCTGGAAGTCTGATTGCTAGTTTAGTGGCTTAACTACTGTGCCTTCTGACCTCAATACATCAGTCTGTGGAAATGCTGAACTCGAATACACAGCTGAGGGTTTGCAACTGGTCTGTAGTCCTTAAAAACAAGGCAACTTTAGTTCAGTTTAGTTGAGCGATACAGCGCGGAAACAGGCCCTTTGGCCCACCGAGACAATAGACATAGGTGCAGGAGTAGGCCATTTAGCCCCTCGAGCCAGCACTGCCATTCAATGTAATCGTGGCTGATCATTCTCAATCAGTACCCCGTTCCTGCCTTCTCCCCATACCCCCTGACTCCGCTATCCTTAAGAGCTCTATCTAGCTCTCTCTTGAATGCATTCAGAGAATTGGCCTCCACTGCCTTCTGAGGCAGAGAATTCCACAGATTCACAACTCTCTGATTGAAAAAGCTTTTCCTCATCTCAGTTCTAAATGGCCTACCCCTTATTCTTAAACTGTGGCCCCTGGTTCTGGACCCCCCCAACATTGGGAACATGTTTCCTGCCTCTAACGTGTCCAACCCCTTAATAATCTTATATGTTATAATATAACATATCGTGTCCACGTCGACCAGCGATCCCCGCACAGTAACACTACCCTACACACACTAGGGACAATTAACAATTATACTAACACAACTAAACTCCAAACCTGTACATCTTTGGGAGTGTGGGAGGAAACTGGAGCATCTGGAAAAAACCCATGCAGATTGCGGGGACAATGGACAATAGACAACAGGTGCAGGAGTAGGCCATTCGACCCTTCGAGCCAGCACCACCATTCACCGTGATCATGGCTGATCATCCACAATCAGTACCCTGTTCCTGCCTTCTCCCCATAATCTCTCTGCACCGCTATCATTAAGAGCTCTATCTTACAGTTTAAGGATAAGGGGGAAGTCTTTTAGGACCGAGATGAGAACGTTTTTTTTCACACAGAGAGTGGTGAATCTGTGGAATTCTCTGCCACAGAAGGTAGTTGAGGCCAGTTCATTGGCTATATTTAAGAGGGAGTTAGATGTGGCCCTTGTGGCTAAAGGGATCAGGGGGTATGGAGAGAAGGCAGGTACGGGATACTGATTTGGATGATCAGCCATGATCATATTGAATGGCAGTGCAGGCTCGAAGGGCCGAATGGCCTACTCCTGCACCTATTTTCTACGTTTCTATGTTTCTAACTCTCTCTTGAAAGCCTCAAGGGAATTGGACTCCACTGCCTTGTGAGGCGGAGAGTTCCACAGATTCACAACTCTCTGAGTGAAAAGGGAGAACGCACAGACTCATTACAGACGGCATCCGTAGTCAGGATTGAACCCAAGTCTCTGGTGCCGTGAGGTAGCAACTCCACCACTGTGCTACCGTGCCGCCCAGTTTCATTGTGAGCTGTTCTGGGTTGTACATAGAAGGTTCAATGGTGCTTTATTTGCCACTTGTGCAGATGCACAGTGAAATTCTTTTTGCATATTTATACCTGCGGGCGCCGCCATGATTTGTTGCCATTTCCAAAAAAGTCTGGTCCGTCCGCACACTCCGTCCACTGGAGCAGTTCCCGATGCTGTAGGGCCTCCCTCCGTCGTCTTTGACCAGATCGGCCCGTGAACTGACGTCCCTCCCCTCTCCTCGCCCGGCCATCCTTGTGTCCCGGGGATGCCTCCTGCAGTCAATCTGGAAGGCGCTGGAGGAATTAACCCCGTTCATCCTCTGACCGGCCCTCGCACCTCCTGTCCGACATCTCTAGCGGCTACCCTCCCGGTACCGCCGTCCGACGAGCCTTTAGGTCTCCGTGGCCACGCGACCTTGGGAACATAGAACAGTGTACATGATGGAAAAAGCTGCCAGAGGAGGTAGTGGAGGCAGATACTATAAGTCCAATTAAAAGACATGGTGGCGCAGCGGAAGAGTTGCTGCCTTATAGCGAATGCAGCGCCGGAGACTCGGGTTCGATCCTGACTACGGGCGCCGTCTGTACGGAGTTTGTACGTTCTCCCCTGCGTGGGTTTTCTCCGAGATCTTCGGTTTCCTCCCACACTCCAAAGACGTACAGGTATGTGGGTTAATTGGCTGGGCAAATGTTTAAAAAAATTGTCCCTAGTATGTGTAGGATAGTGTTAATGTGCGGGGATTGCTGGGCGGCGCGGACCCAGTGGGCCGAAGGGCCTGTTCCCGCACTGTATCTCTAAAATCTAAAAAAAATCTAAAAAAATTTGGACAGGTACCTGGATAGGAAAGGTTTGGAGAGATATGGGCCAAATGCGGGCAAATAGGACTTGCTGAGATGGAGCATCTTGGTTGGCATGGACATAGAAAACATAGAAAACATTGAAAAATAGGTGCAGGAGTAGGCCATTCAGCCCTTCGAGTCAGCACCGCCAGTCAATATGATCATGGTTGATCATCTAAAATCAGTACCCCGTTCCTGCTTATTCCCCATATCCCTTGATTCCTTTAGCCCCAAGAGCTAAATCTAACTCTCTCCTGAAAACATCCAGTGCATTGCCCTCCACTGCCTTCTGTGGCAGAGAACTCCACACATTCACAACTCTCTGGGTGAAAAAGTTTTTCATTTGGGCCAGTGCCTGTTCACCTGCTGTATGACTCTATGAAATAAATTATAAACAAACTGTACATAAAACTCTAAAATAAAGAAGACTGTGCAAAAAAAATGTTATTGCAAAAACATAATTAGAAACAAGTCCATTGTAGTGCAGGAGTGTCGCAGAAGGCCAATTAACGCACAAACCAGCTCTACCAGCTGCCCCACTGTGCCGCACAACATACACGGGAGCCCTGTCTGTCCTACTGACAAGTCATTGTAGATTTCCGTGGCGTCGTGGTGTCGGCCGTTCTGAATGTTTAGCTCAATGACCGACAAGGAAATCTCTCCTTAATGTCACGATAAAGAATTGTTCGGCACAGTCGGGCAGCTGGAAGAGTTGCTGCCTCACAGCGCCAGAGGCCCGGGTTCGATCCTGACCACGGATGCTGACTGTGTGGGCTTTGCACGTTCTCCCTGTGACCGCGTGGGTTTTCTACGGGTGTTTTGGTTTCCTCCCACATTCCAAAGGCGTGCGGGTTCGTAGGTTAATTGACCTCTGCAAATTGCCACTGGTGCGTGGGGAGTGGATGAGAAAGTGGATGCGAAAGGGTAATCGCTGGATTCGCTGGGCCGAAGGGCCTGTTTATATGCTGTATTTTTAAATGAATTCCCCAGAGCACAGGAGGATGAGGGGCGATTGGGGAAATGCACAGGCTAGGGGAATCGAGAACAAGAGGACATACATTTAAGGTGAGGGGAGAAAGAATAAATGGGAACCTGAGAGGTAACTTTTTTGTCCAAAGGGTTGTGGGTGTATGGAACGAGCTGTTGGAGGAGCTGCTGGAGGAGGTAACGGAAGCAGGTACTATCATAATGCTTAAGAAACATTTGGACAGGTGCATGGATAGGACAGGTTTAAAGGGATATGGGCCAAGTGCTGGCAGGTGGGACTAGTGTAGATGGGGCATGTTGGTCGGCGTGGGCAAGTTGGGCCGAAGGGCCTGTTTCCACGCTGTGTGACTCTATGCTGCATCTTTCAATCAATTCAATCAATTCCCCAGTTCTGCTTCAGTGTTCACGCTGACAGGACAGACAAGACCTTGTTTCAATGCTTGCCTGTTGCCCAGGCTGAGAATGCCCAGGGCCCAGAGTATATTGTCTGCAATCTTCCACAGTGATAGAACAGTGATAGATAGATCCTGCCTCTTCTAATAGCTCTGGAGCGGAGCTAGCAACATGAACTGGCAAGCAGAAAGCAAAGGGAATCGGCCAGCAGGCCAAGTAATAAATCGCACGGGGTTTTATTAAATACATAGCTTTCAAATATTATTGAGCAATTTTGAAAATGATAAATCGTTCCCGATAAAGTAATAACTGAACTGCCTCCAGTTCATCTTAAACGTAGAAATTTGCAGCTTCATAGGACTTTGGCGGCTGCATTTGGAGTATTATGTGCCGTCCAGGTCTTGCCATTACAGGAAGGATGTGGAAGCTTTGGAGAGGGTGCAGAGGGTATTTTCCAGAATGATGCCTGGATTACGGGGTACTGGTTACAGGGAGAGGTTGGGTTGTTTTCTCTGGAATGTAGGAGTCCTGATAGAAATATGTAAAATGATGAGAGAGGCATAGATCGGGCAAACAGTCAGAACCTTTTCCCCAGGGAGGAAAAATCAAATACTCGAGGGCATAGCTTCAAGGTGAGAGGAGCAAAGTTTAAAGGACATTTATGGGGCAAGTTTTTTTTGGGGTGCATGGAACGTGCTGCCAGGGGTGGTGATAGAGGCAGCTACGACAGAGGGTTGTTTAAGAGACTTTTGGATAGGCACTCGGATATGCAGGGAACGGAGGGATATGGATCTTGTGCAATCAGATAAGAGTTAGTCTTGGCATCATGTTCGGCACAGACATTGTGGGCCGAAGGGCCTGTTCCTGTGCTGCACTGCTCCATGTTCTGTGTCACACCCTCTAAGAATGGACCAGTGAAGACCACACAAAAAGCTGGAGTAACTCAGCGGGTCAGGCAGCATCTCTGGAGAGTAAGAGATATAAGAAAATAACTGCAGATGCTGGTACAAATCGATTTATTCACAAAATGCTGGAGTAACTCGGCAGGTCAGGCAGCATCTCGGGAGAGAAGGAATGGGTGACGTGTCGGGTCGAGACCCTTCTTCAGACCGAGAGTCAGGGGAGAGGGGAACGAGAGATATAGATGGTGTGCAGTGAAATTATTGTTGCAGCTTTACAGGAACACTAACAACAACACGACAAATCAATAAACAGTAATCAATAAAACATTAAATTATTAATAATACCCGACCGTAACGTCACAGCCCGAAGCACATAGTGCACCCTATACAAAGTCCATGGTGATTCGGTGCTGAGGGAGGGCTGTGGTTAATCTTATGCAGGGTGATTCACGAGCCTGGTGGGTGCTGGTGTCAGAGTTATGGGGAGAAGGCAGGAGAAGGCTATGGGGTTAGGAGGGAGAGATAGATCAGCCATGATTGACTGGCAGAGTAGGCGATGGGCCGAATGGCCTAATTCTGCTCCTATCACTTATGATCTTATGATGGTTGTTGGGAGTTAGCTATTCCTGAAGCTGGAGGTTAGTGTTCTCAGCCTTCTTGTACCTTCTTCCCGATGGAAGGAGCGAGATGAGAGTGTAACCATCAGGTGTGGGTCTCTGATGATATTAGAGCCATCTAGACATAAAGCACAGAAACAGGCTCTGTGGCCCAACTCATCCATGCCGACTGAGATGTTCCATCTGAATTTAGTTTAGGGATACAGTGCGGAAACAGGCCCTTCGGCCCACCGAGTCCGTGCCGACCAGCGATCACCCCGTACACCAGCACAAACCTACACACCAGGGGCAATTTAATAATTTTACTGAAGCCTAATTAACCTATAAACCTGCGCGTCTTTGGAGTGTGGGAGGAAACTAGACCACGCGGTCACAGAGAGGACATGCAAACCCCCTGCAGACAGCACATGTAGTCGAGATCGAACCCGGGTCTCTGACACTGGAAGGCAGCAACTCCACCACTGCGCCACCGTGCCACCCCTCAGCAGCACTCTGCTGCTCACTGTTTAAAGAAGCAATCACTAACTCCCATGCCAATTAAACTGCCATCACCATTACTCAATTTCTCTGTTTGGGATTCTCGCTCTTTAATTGTTTAGGGATGAGCTGAACATATGGCACTGGTCTGATACATTGCATCAGAGAAACGCAGGACTGTAACTATTTTCCCTGCTTTATGAAAAACTGGCACCTTACTTTATGAAAACATTAGCTTCAGATCATTACAGTGCATTAGATTCAATGATATGTCTCAACTGAGGGGGAAGCGCTTCTCCCTACAGCATCTGCAGGTACATTAGCTTCTGACATTTTTTTCCATCTGCAAAACTGGTTACTCAGTTTATAAACGGCAGTTCATAGAACATGGAACAGTACTCCCCTCTCCCATCAGGCAAGAGGTGTGAAAATGCACCTCCACATTCAGGAACAGTTTCATCCCAGCTGTTGTCAGGCAACTGAACCATCCTACCACCAACTAGAGAGCGGTCCTGAACAACTATCCACCTCACTGGAGACACTCGGACTATCTTTAATCGGACTTTGCTGGACTTTATCTCACACTAAACGTTATTCACGTTATTCTGTTCATCGTGTATCTGTACACTGTGAACGGCTTGATTGTCATCATGTATAGACTTTCCGCTGACTGGATAGCTCACAACAAAAACCACGCCCTCTGGTCTTTGACATTTCAACACTAGGAGAAAGGTTCTGCGTACCCTATCTACGCCTCAGAACTTCATCTACTTCTATCAGATCTCTCCTCAACCTCCAAAGTGAATTTCTGGGTGAATGTAAAAGCATAGAGTGGCCCAGCACAGAGAAGGCCCTTTGCTGTACAATATCTTTGCCAACCAGTTTAAGCTAATCCCATTAGCTGCTGGGGGTGGTGGTTGAAGCAGATATGTTTGTCTACAAAATAGATCGGAGGAATAGATCGGGCAGATGCACAGTCTCTTGCCCAGAGTAGGGGAATCGAGAACCAGAGGACATAGGCTCAAGGTGAAGGGGCAAAGATTTCATAGGAACCTGAGGGGTAACTGTCTTACAATGGCAGGTAGATTTAGATTTTTTTTTAGATTTAGAGATACAGCGCGGAAACAGGCCCTTCGGCCCACAGAGTCCGCGCCGCCCAGCGATCCCGGCACATTATCCTACACACACTAGGGACAATTTTTACATTTACCCAGTCAATTAACCTACATACCTGTACGTCTTTGGAGTGTGGGAGGAAACCGAAGATCTCGGAGAAAACCCATGCAGGTCACGGGGAGAACGTACAAATTCCGTATAGACGGCGCCCGTAGTCAGGGTCGAACCTGAGTCTCCGGCGCTGCATTCGCTGTAAGGTAGCAACTCTACCGCTGCGCCACCGTGCCGCTGATGAACAGGAGCTAGGTGGGGGAGGGGGGGGTGGGTTGATGGGCAAAGCCCAAGATGGGAAAAAAAAGTGTGAGACAAAAGTATTTAAGAGTTGCGAATTGTGAAGCCTGGGGAAGGAGTGTTGGTGTAGGATTTTGTGAGTGAGTGTGAGCGTGAGTGTACAAGTGTGAACATGAGCGTGAGTTTGAGTCTGAGCGTGAGTATGAACGTGGGTATGAGCATGAGTGTGAACATGAGGTTGCATGTGAGTGTGAGCGTGAGTGTGTGTGAGTGTGAGTGTGACTGACTGTGTGTGAGAGTGAGCGTCTGTGTCTGCATCTGTGTCCTTGTGTTTTGCCTTTCAAATGCAGCAGATTATTAACAATATTTTTGTTAATAGGTCCCAGTGATTCTGAATATCCTTGACGCTGCAAAACTCATTTGCAGTGACGGCTTTGACAAGGGGAGAGGCGGGGGTGGGTCAGAGGCTGGCAAGTGATAGGTGAGGGTGGGTGTGTTGGCAGTGTTGGGTGGAGTAAGTGACAATGGAGACAAGAGGTTGTCAGATCAGGAGAGAGCGGGACTGAAATGTAAAGTCAGAGGGAGGGATGGAGGTGGAGACAGACAGCGTGGAGGGTAAAGAGTTTGAGAGATAGTTTGATAGTTTAGTTGTATTATTGTCATGTGCAGTGGAAAGCTTTTTTGTTGCACGCTATCCAGTCAGCGAAAAGACTATACACCACTCTGCAGGTGCTATCGCAACGCTTAAAAAACATTTAGACAGGTACATGGATAGGACAGGTTTAGAGAGAGATGGGCCAAATGCGGGCAGGTGGGACTAGTGTAGATGTTGCATGTTGGTTGGCATGGGCAGATTGGGCCAAAGGGCCTGTTTCCATGCTATATGACTCTATGAATCTATGATTACATTCAAGCCATCCCCAGTGTACAGATACAGGATAAAGGGAATGATGTTTAGTGCAAGATAAAGTCCAGTAAAGTCAGATGGACGATAGATCGAGGGTCTCCAATGGCATCCCAAAGACATGAAGGTTGGCAGGTTATATAAGAAAATAACTGCAGATGCTGGTACAAATTGATTTATTCACAAAATGCTGGAGTAACTCAGCAGGTCAGGCAGCATCTCGGGAGAGAAGGAATGGGTGACGTTTCGGGTCGAGACCCTTCTTCAGACTGATGTCAAGGGGGTGGGACAAAGGAAGGATATAGGTGGAGACAGGAAGATAGAGGGAGATCTGGGAAGGAGGAGGGGAAGGAGGGACAGAGGAGCTATCTGAAGTTGGAGAAGTCGACGTTCATACCACCGGGCTGCAAACTGCCCAGGCGAAATATGAGGTGCTGCTCCTCCAATTTCCGGCGGGCCTCACTATGGCACTGGAGGAGGCCCATGACAGAAAGGTCAGACTGGGAATGGGAGGGGGAGTTAAAGTGCTTGGCCACCGGGAGATCAGTTTTGTTAATGCGGACCGAGCGCAGGTGTTCAGCGAAGCGATCGCCGAGCCTGCGCTTGGTTTCGCCGATATAAATAAGTTGACATCTGGAGCAGCGGATGCAATAGATGAGGTTGGAGGAGGTGCAGGTGAACCTCTGTCTCACCTGGAAAGACTGTTTGGGTCCTTGGATGGAGTTGAGGGGGGAGGTAAAGGGACAGGTGTTGCATCTCGTGCGGTTGCAGGGGAAAGTGCCCGGGGTTGGGGTGGTTTGGGTAGGAAGGGACGAGTGGACCAGGGAGTTACGGAGGGAACGGTCTCTGCGGAGCGCAGAGAGGGGAGGGGATGGGAAGATATGACCAGTGGTGGGGTCCCGTTGTAGGTGACGGAAATGTAGGTGGATGATATGTTGGATCCGCTGGCTGGTGGGGTGGAAGGTGAGAACGAGGGGGATCCTGTCCTTGTTGCGAGTGGGGGGAGGGGGAGCAAGAGCGGAGCTGCGGGATGTAGAAGAGACCCTAGTGAAAGCCTCATCTATAATGGAGGAGGGGAAGCCCCGTTTTCTGAAGAACGAGGACATCTCGGAAGCCCTAGTGTGAAACACCTCATCCCGGGCACAGATGCAGCGTAGACGGAGGAATTGGGAGTAGGGGATAGACTTTTTGCATGGGACCGGGTGGGAAGAAGTGTAGTCCAGATAGCTGTGCGAGTCGGTGGGTTTGTAGAAAATGTCCGTCACTAGTCAGGTTAATTGGGCGCTGTAAATTACTCTTGGGTTTGAGTGAGTGTGGAATCTGGGGGAATTGATGAGAATGTTGGTAAAATAAAATAGATTTGGGTGGAATCAGTGTAAAATGAGTCCCTGATGTTTAGCGCAGGAGGGCCTGTTTCTGTGCTGAATCTCTATATGACCTCAGTTTTGAACGATTGCTTCCTTACTTGGTAGCTCTGCCTTGTCCTTCATTGGGTATTTTTCAAGCAGAGACCAGGTTACCTTGACAATGGTGAACTGCTAGAAAGAGGGCGACACCGTGACGCAACGGTAGAGTTGTTGCCTTTCAGCGCCACAAACCCGGGTTCAATCCTGACTGCGGGTGCTGTCTGTGCGGAGTTTGTACATTCTCCCCATGACCTGAGTAGGTTTTCTCCGGGTGCTCTGGTTTCCTCCCTCTCTCCAAAGACCGACAGCTTTGTAGGCTAATTGGCTTGGTAAAATTGTAAATTGTCCCCAGTGTATGTAGGATAGTGTTCGTATGCAGGGGTCGATGGTCAGCGTGGACTCGGTATCTCTGGAGAAAAGGAACGGGTGACCTTTCGGGTCGAGACCCTTCTTCAGGCTGAGAGTCAGGGGAAAGGAAGGCGAGAGATATATAGACAGTGATATAGAACAAATCAATGAAAGATATGCAAAAAAAGGAACAATGATAAAGGAAACGGGTCATTGTTGGCGGTGGGCTAAGTGAGAACGAGTTAGACAGACAATGAAACTCCAAATGTGGCCTCACTATGTCTTGTTCTCATGCTGTACTTTTCTATGTGTAAGAAGGAACTGCAGATGCTGGTTTAAACCGTAGATAGACACAAAATGCTGGAGTAACTCAGCGAGATAGGCAGCATCTCTGGCGAGAAGGAATGGGTGATGTTTCGGGTCGCGACCCTTCTTCAAACTTGTTCTCTATTCTCTTGTTCCCTGTTCTCTAGTGACAGGTCTTTCAAAGTTGTGTCCAGGTTACCTTGGCTGTGGTGAACTGTTAGAAAGAGATCAAAAAAAGCTTCCCCTCTGATTCCTATTAAATCTTGCCCCTCACACCTTGATAGCTGAGTAGTTTGCCTTCGAAGTCTACCACGTTCTCCTGCAGACACATGGATTGTTAGGTTCATGTGCTTAGCGGTAGCTTTAAACTACAAGGGTCCGAAGAAGTGTAAGAAAATAACTGCAGATGCTGGTACAAATCGAAGGTATTTATTCACAAAATGCTGGAGTAACTCAGCAGGTCAGGCAGCATCTCAGGAGAGAAGGAATGGGTGACGTTTCGGGTCGAGACCTTTCTTAGACCCGAAATGTTACCTATTCCTTTTCTCCAGAGATGCTGTCTGACCCACTGAGTTCCTCCAGCTCTTTGTGTCTATCTTGGCTTTAAACTAGTTCTGCTTGTAGTGAAGTTGTCATTTATGAATTGGAGTCTCAAAATTTCCAGGTGTTGTGAATTAGATTGTGCCGTCTGAAGTTGGTAAATCAATTTAATTCAGCATGACTTCCAGAGTGGGAATCCTTCCTCTCATTTCTCCATTAGGTTCCGCGCTGGCAAGAGGAGGTACAGGAATGAAGCCAGAGATTGAACAGGTGTTGCTGACGTGAGAGACTTTTTTTAAGTCAAAGTGTTTGCAAATATAAATCTTATATCTTCTCCACAATTGATTCAGTGTTTACACCTTGTGTTGAAAAGATTTTTATGAAGTGCTTTCGAACTGTGAAGTATAATTATAGTCAAATTCCCCTCATTGAGAATGACTTCCTCCGTTTCCTTTCTGCTATGCAGACTAAAAGTATTAAAGGCTATACGTTACATTGTCTACTAGAGTATCGTTGCACGTGTGTCAACAGGACTGATTGCTTGTCAGTTTCCAAATTAACTCTCTTAAATGGCATCCTGCGTTGAAACTGGCAGCCTGTGCTCTTTAGAGACACTGATATCTGTTTAACGCGGGGCACGTTCATATATAACACAGAACAGTACAGCACAGGAACAGGCCCTTCAGCCCACAATGTTTGTGCCAAACTTGTCACCAAGTTATACTAGAAACATAGGAACATAGAAAATAGGTGCAGAAGGAGGCCATTCGGCCCCTCAAGCCAGCACCGCCATTCAATATGATCATGGTTGATCACCCTAAATCAGTACCCCGTTCCTGCTTTCTCCCCATATCCCTTGATTCCATTAGCCCAAAGAGCTAAATCTAACTCTCTCTTGAAAACATTCAGTGAATTGGCCTCCACTGCTTTCCCTGCAGAGAATTCCACAGATTCACAACTCTCTGGGTTAATTTTTTTTCCTCATCTCAGTCCTAAATGGCCTATCCCTTATTCTTAAACTGTGACCGCTGGTTCTGGACTCCCCCAACAGCGGGAACATTTTTCCTGCATCCAGCCTGTCCGATCCTTGAATTGTATATATTTCTATAAGGTCCCGTCTCATCCTTTTAAATTCCAGTGAATCCAGTCGATCCATTCTGATCTCAGAAATGTAGAAACAAAGAACTGCAGATGCTGGTTTATACAAAAAATAGACACAAAGTACTGGAGTAATTCAGCATGTCAGGCAGCATCTCTGGATAAAAAGGATGGGTGACGTTTCTGATCAGGACCCTACTTTCAGTCTGAAGAAGGGGCCTGACTCAAAACATCACCTGCCCTTTTTCTCCAGAGATGCTGCCTGACCCGTTGAGTTACTCCAGCACTTGTGTCTATCTTTCTTATACTGATCTCATCTGCCTGTACATGATCCATATCGCTCTATTCCTTGCCCATCTTAAAGCCTCTTAAACACCTCTATCTTATCTGCCTCCACCACCACACCTGGCAACGTGTTCCAGTCACCCACCACTCTCTGTGTAAAAAGACTAGCCCACACATCTCCATTAAACTCCCCCCTCATATAGCTATGCCCTCTAGTGCTGGACATTCCCTGGGGAAAAGGTTCTGACAGTCTACCCTATCTGTACCCTATCATAATTTTATATATTTCTATTAAGTCTCCCATCAACCTCCGGTGTTCCAGATAAAATGATCCAAATCTATCCAACCTCTTCTTGGAGCTGAAACCCTCGAATAGACAATAGACAATAGACAATAGACAATAGGTGCAGGAGGAGGCCATTCGGCCCTTCGAGCCAGCACCGCCATTCAATGTGATCATGGCTGATCATTCTCAATCAGTACACCTGGATCCAGGCAACAATCTGCTTTCTCATCAAAATTGTGTAATAATAAAATTCCGCCCGCGTTACAAAAGTAATGTTCCCTGAACATCAATTGTGTTTCATCCAATATGCGTCATAGCATAAGTACCTGCATCGGGAATAAACTGCCAGAGGCAGAGGTGGTGGAGGCAGGAAGAGCAGCAACAATTAAGAGGCATCCGGTCAGCTATTTGAATAAGCGGGGCATAGAGGGATATGCAGTTAATGCAGGCAAATGGGGTTAGTCAGGTCAGGTACCTTGCACTGATAACAACTAGGTCTTGACAATGGCACCAAACTGGCGACTGTATAATGTCTCAGTGAACTTAGTGTAAGAAAATAACTGCAGATGCTGGTACAAATCGAAGGTATTTATCTCACAAAATGCTGGAGTAACTCAGCAGGTCAGGCAGCATCTCTGGAGAAGTGTCAGGCAGCATCAGTCTGAAGAAGGGTCTCAACCCGAAACGTTGCCCATTCCTTCTCTCCTGAGATGCTGCCTGACCTGCTGAGTTACTCCAGCATTTTGTGAAATAAATACCTTACTGCTGTACACTTGGACTGTATCTGAGCTGCTTATCTTATATGTATCTAAGTGTTTATGTATGGCGATGATTGTACTGAACTGTGTACAAAATTGAGTTTCACTGTACCTCGGTATGTGTGACAAACAAAATACCACCCCATGCCATAGCATAACTAGGTCCACAAAATACCACCCCATGCCATAGCATAACTAGGTCCACAAAAATACCACCCCATGCCATAGCATAACTAAGTCCACAAAAATACCACCCCATTGCAAGTTGAATCAGGAGATAAAATTGGCGTGTCAAAAATGTAATGCTACGGTGGTTATGGGAGATTTCAACATGCAGGTAGACTGGGAAAATCAGGTTGGAAATGGACCCCAAGAAAGAGAGTTTGTAGAGTGCCTTCGAGATGGATTCTTAGAACAGCTTGTACTGGAGCCTACCAGGGAGAAGGCAATTCTGGATTTAGTGTTGTGTAATGATCCTGATCTGATAAGGGGACTAGAGGTAAAATAGCCATTAGGAGGCAGTGATCACAACATGATAAGTTTTACTCTGCAAATGGAAAGGCAGAAGGGAAAATCGGAAGTGTCGGTATTACAGTATAGCAAAGGGGATTACAGAGGCATGAGGCGGGAGCTGGCCAAAATTGATTGGAAGGAGGCTCTAGCAGGGAAGACGGTAGAACAGCAATGGCAGGTATTCCTGGGAATAATGCAGAGGTTGCAGGATCAATTTATTCCAAAGAGGTGGAAAGACTCTAAGGGGAGTAAGAGACACCTGTGGCTGACAAGGGAAGTCAGGGACAGCATAAAAATTAAGGAGAGGAAGTATAACATAGCAAAGAAGAGTGGGAAGACAGAGGATTGGGACTCTTTTAAAGAGCAACAAAAGTTAACTAAAAAGGCAATACGGGGAGAAAAGATGAGGTACGAGGGTAAACTAGCCAATAATATAAAGGAGGATAGCAAAAGTTTTTTTAGGTACGTGAAGAGGAAAAAAATAGTCAAGGCAAATGTGGGTCCCTTGAAGACAGAAGCAGGGGAATTTATTATGGGGAACAAAGAAATGGCAGACGAGTTAAACCGTTACTTTGGATCTGTCTTCACTGAGGAAGATACACACAATCTCCCAAATGTTCTAGGGGCCGGAGAACCTAGGGTGATGGAGGAACTGAAGGAAATCCACATTAGGCAGGAAATGGTTTTGGGTAGACTGATGGGACTGAAGGCTGATAAATCCCCAGGGCCTGATGGTCTGCATCCCAGAGTACTTAAGGAGGTGGCTCTAGAAATAGTGGAAGCATTGGAGATCATTTTTCAATGTTCTATAGATTCAGGATCAGTTCCTGTGGATTGGAGGATAGCAAATGTTATCCCACTTTTTAAGAAAGGAGGGAGAGAGAAAACGGGTAATTATAGACCAGTTAGTCTGACATCAGTGGTGGGGAAGATGCTGGAGTCAATTATAAAACACGAAATTGCTGAGCATTTGGATAGCAGTAACGGGATCATTCCGAGTCAGCATGGATTTACGAAGGGGAAATCATGCTTGACAAATCTACTGGAATTTTTTGAGGATGTAACTAGGAAAATTGACAAGGGAGAGTCAGTGGATGTGGTGTACCTCGACTTTCAGAAAGCCTTCGACAAGGTCCCACATAGGAGATTAGTGGGCAAAATTAGGGCACATGGTATTGGGGGTAGGGTACTTACATGGATAGAAAATTGGTTGACAGACAGAAAGCAAAGAGTGGGGATAAATGGGTCCCTTTCGGAATGGCAGGCAGTGACCAGTGGGGTACCGCAAGGTTCGGTGCTGGGACCCCAGCTATTTACGATATACATTAATGACTTAGACGAAGGGATTAAAAGTACCATTAGCAAATTTGCAGATGATACTAAGTTGGGGGGTAGTGTGAATTGTGAGGAAGATGCAATAAGGCTGCAGGGTGACTTGGACAGGTTGTGTGAGTGGGCGGATACTTGGCAGATGCAGTTTAATGTAGATAAGTGTGAGGTTATTCACTTTGGAAGTAAGAATAGAAAGGCAGATTATTATCTGAATGGTGTCAAGTTAGGAGGAGGGGGAGTTCAACGAGATCTGGGTGTCCTAGTGCATCAGTCAATGAAAGGAAGCATGCAGGTACAGCAGGCAGTGAAGAAAGCCAATGGAATGTTGGCCTTCGTAACAAGAGGAGTTGAGTATAGGAGCAAAGAGGTCCTTCTACAGTTGTACCGGGCCCTGGTGAGACCGCACCTGGAGTACTGTGTGCAGTTTTGGTCTCCAAATTTGAGGAAGGATATTCTTGCTATGGAGGGCGTGCAGCGTAGGTTCACTAGGTTAATTCCCGGAATGGCGGGGCTGTCGTATGTTGAAAGGCTGGAGCGATTGGGCTTGTATACACTGGAATTTAGAAGGATGAGGGGGGATCTTATTGAAACATATAAGATAATTAGGGGATTGGACACATTAGAGGCAGATAACATGTTCCCAATGTTGGGGGAGTCCAGAACAAGGGGCCACAGTTTAAGAATAAGGGTAGGCCATTTAGAACGGAGATGAGGAAGAACTTTTTCAGTCAGAGGGTGGTGAAGGTGTGGAATTCTCTGCCTCAGAAGGCAGTGGAGGCCAGTTCGTTGGATGCTTTCAAGAGAGAGCTGGATAGAGCTCTTAAGGATAGCGGAGTGAGGGGGTATGGGGAGAAGGCAGGAACGGGGTACTGATTGAGAGTGATCAGCCATGATCGCATTGAATGGCGGTGCTGGCTCGAAGGGCTGAATGGCCTACTCCTGCACCTATTGTCTATTGTCTATTGTCTATTGTCATGCCATAGCATAACTAGGCCCAAAAAATGGGCGACACATGGCGCAGTGGTAGAGCTGCCGCCTCACAGCCCCAGTTTCAATCCTGATTACAAGTGCTGTCTGTACGGAGTTTGCACGTTGTCCCTGTGACCGCGTGGGTTTCCTCCGGGTGCTCCGGTTTCATCCCACACTCCAAAGATGTGCAGGTGTGTCGGTTATTTGGCTTCTTTAAATTGTCCCCAGTGTGCGTAGGATAGTGCTGGTGTACGGGGTGATCGCTGGTCGGCGTGCACTCGGTGGGCCGAAGGGCCTGTTTCCGCGCTGTATCTCTAAAGTAAAGTAACTGAAGTAACCAGGCTTCCCACCAGTGACTCCATCTACACTTCACGCTGCCTCATGAAAGCATCCAACATAATCAAAGACATGTCCCACCCCGCTCATTCCTTCTTCTCCCCGCTCCCGCCCGGCAGAAGGTACAGAAGCTTGAAAGCGCGCACCACCAGACTCAGGAACAGCTTCTTCCCCTCTGTAACTAGGCTTCAGAATGATTAGTTAACTAAAATTGGAGAATTCAACGTTCATATCGTGAGGCTGTAAGATAGCCCAGAATAAGTAGAGCCTATTAAACCTGGATAAGTCACATCTGCATTCGCTCAATAAAACTATAATATCTTATTTTATGAGAATATCAGGAGCAGGCCACATGCCCATTATAACAGCATCACATTGGCACAGATTGAAATTTAATTTAAGAATTGCATCCAATTTAGCTCTTGTGCCTCACAGCAATGTTGCAGTAATGGGGAAGGGAAGTGTGGGGATAGGAAGCAGCTGATGGGCATTGGTTTTGTACAAGATAATTATTCCTTTCAGCTGGGCGGCACAATGGCACAGCAGTAGTGTTGCTGCCTTGCAGCATCAGAGACCCGAGTTTGATCCTGACCAAGGGTGCTGTCTGTGTGTGCAGAGTTTGTATGTTCTCCGTGTGACTGCATGGGTTTCCTCCGGGTGCTCCGGTTTCCTCCCACATTCCAAAGACCTACAGGTTTTACCCCTAATTTGCCCCTAATCACCCCTAATTTGCAGGATAGAACTTGTGTACAGGTGATCGCAGGTTGGCGTGGGCTCGGTGGGCCGAAAGGCCTGTATTAATGCTGTATCTCCAAACAAAACTTAATTAGACGAACAATGGTCGGTATATATGAGATGGGCGGAAGGGCCTGTTTCTATGGTGTACAACGCTGGGCTGAAGGGCCTGTTTCTATGCTGTACAACGCTGGGCTGGAGGGCCTGTTTCTATGGTGTACAACGCTGGGCTGAAGGGCCTGTTTCTATGCTGTACAACGCTGGGCTGAAGGGCCTGTTTCTATGCTGTACAACGCTGGGCTGAAGGGCCTGTTTCTATGCTGTACAACGCTGGGCTGAAGGGCCTGTTTCTATGGTGTACAACGCTGGGCTGAAGGGCCTGTTTCTATGGTGTACAACGCTGGGCTGAAGGGCCTGTTTCTATGGTGTACAACGCTGGGCTGAAGGGCCTGTTTCTATGCTGTACAATGCTATGATTCATTGTTTCAATAGAAGGATTTGAAAACATGGATGAGAATTTTAAATTAGGCTATTGTAACCTTCCATAAGCTAGGGTAGTGTCCGATCCACCTCTACCCCATTGCGGACATTGGACTTTGTCTCTGGAACTGAGGCGCTACAATGCTGAGAACTATATTCTGCACTCTTCCCCTTTGCTCTACCTTTGGACTTGAGTTTGCCATGTTTGTTCTTATGTATAGAATTATCAGATTTGAGTGGATTACACATGCAAAGCAAAGCTTTTTGTTGTACCTCAGTACACACGCTACAGTTCAAACATTGATTTTCTGGCAACTGATCCGGCACCTCCTTAATCTGGAGTGCATTTGAAATCCCCTCCGGATGTCCCCCCCCGTAAATGTTGTGCCTAGGCCGGGTGAGGCAGCCGATCTCGACCTCATTGGAATTTCCACACCGGTCGGCGGGTCGAATTTGCCCTCTGCGTCCCGGGGCTCCGGAACTCTCGCCCGGCCGGAACCGGCAGATTCGTTCCCACAGCTGACTTTCGCGGACAACTTTGTTGCCGGTATCTCGGCCTCCCGGCCGTGACTTCTGTTGGGCTGGCAAAAAAACAGATAATACGGCAAGGCTCTGGAACCAAGGGTTACGGAAAATCTATGGTGGATATGTAATAATAAACCTAATAATAAATCGATGGTGGATATGGAATAATAAACCTAATAATAAATCGATGGTGGATATGGAATAATAAACCTAATAATAAATCGATGGTGGATATGGAATAATAAACCTAAACTTGCAGGAGGATAAGGGGTGATCTCATAGATCGGGTAGACGCACAGTCCCTTGCTCAGAGTAAGGGAATCGAGAACCAGAGGTCATGGGTTTATGGTGAGGGGGGGGGGGAAGGTTTAATAGGAACTTGAGGGGTAACTTTTTCACACAAAGGATAGTGAGTGCATGGAACGAACTGCTGGAGGAGGTAGTTGAGGCAGGTACTATCGCAATATTTAAGAAACATTTAGACAGGTACATGGATAGGACAGGTTTAGAGGGATGTGGGTCAAACACAGGCAGGTGGGACTAATGTAGATGGGACATGTTGGTCGGTGTGGGCAAATTGGGCCAAAGGGCCTGTTTCACGCTGTATGACTCTATGACTATGACTCTAAACCTAAAGTAGATTAGCAAGGTCACTGTGGTGATATAAAAGGTTGGAAGGACAATTTGAAATGGTTGAAAAATAATTTAGTTTGTTCAATTTAGTTTAGTTTATTGTCGCATGTGTGGAGGTACAGTGTAAAGCTTTTGTTGCGTGCTATCCAATCAGCAGAAAGTCAATACACGATTATACTCGAGCCATCCCTAGTGTACAGATAGATACATGTCAAAGGAAATAACGTGAATAACGTTTAGTGCAAGATAAAGCAAATAAAGTCTGATCAAAGATAGTCCGAGGTTCTCCAATGAGGTAGATAGTGGCCCAGCACCGGTCTCTGTTTGGTGATAGGATTAGTCTAATTGGAGGAACAGCACCTCATATTTCGCCTGGGCAGCTTGCAGCCCAGTGGTATGAACATTGACTTCTCCAACTTTAGATAGTTCCTCTGTCCCTCTTCTCTTCCCCTCCCCCTTCCCAGTTCTCCCACTGTCTTCCTGTCTCCACCTATAACTCCTCTCTCCCTGAATCTGGAGGTGTGCGTCTTCACACTCCTGTACCTTTTGCCTGATGGGAGAGGGGAGAAGAGGGACGACGAGGGGAAAACTACATTAAGGGAGGATTTCTGTGACTATTTCAGTGGATTTTATATTGTATTTAAAATGAAAAACTAACCCAAAAATACCAGCAGGAGACCGAAGAGTGAAGGAGCTAATTAACCCGAATTCAGGTTACCTTTAATCCACGGGACAAAGAGAATGTGACCTCGTCAGATTTAAAGCCGTCAACTATGTGAAATAGGATTATTTTTACAACCACATCCTGCGTTAAAAATCCAAGCCAAGGATTCTTCTCGATCCTGCAGGTGACTGCCACGTTATCAAGTCAAGAAACACATCAACTGTCTATTACCCTGATCAGCATTTATTTGCAAGGGGATTGCATTAATTATTTCCTTCTCACTGCCATCTGGACGTTTTCCCATGTTTCCGATGCATATTCCGTCTGAAGAAATGAATGGAATAACTTTGACAAATCAGTTGTTTATAATCCCTGTCAGTGGAAGGAAGGGCTGGGGCTGTGCTATTTGTTTTACTGGAGAGCCTGAAAGAAAGGACACAAAATGCTGGAGTAACTCAGCGGGTCAGTCAGCATCTCTGAAGAAAAAGGAATAGGTGATGTTTTGGGTCAAGACCCTTCTTCGGACTGATAGTCAATTTACAGAGGGCCAATTAACCTACAAACCCGCACGTCTTTGGGATGTGAGAGGAAACCGGAGCACCCGAAGGAAACCCACGCCATCACAGGGAGAACGTGCGAACCTCAGTCTGAAGAAGGGTCCTGACCCGAAACGTCACCCATTCCTTCTCTCCAAGATGCTGCCTGACCTGCTGAGTTACTCCAGCATTTTGTGATACCTTCGATTTGCACCAGCATCTGCAGTTATTTTCCTACAGAACCTCACACAGTTATCGCCCGGCGTCAGAATCAAACTTGGGTCTCTGGCGTTGTATGGCAGCAACGCTACCAGATAGAGGAGCTTGAAAGGCTGAACGTTCAAACTTAATGACAGCTTCTTCCCCTCTGCTGCAGACTCCTGAACCAATCATCTCTTTCATACACACAGTGGCGCAGCAGTAGAGTTGCTACCTTACACCACAGAGTCCTAGGTTCAGTCCTGTCTATGGGAGCTGTCAGTATAGAGTTAGTATATTCTCCCTGTGACTGCGTGGGTTTTAGATTTAGATTTAGAGATACAGAGCGGAAACAGGCCCTTCGGCCCACCGGGTCCGCGCCGCCCAGCGATCCCCGCACATTAGCACTATCCTACACACACTAGGGACAATTTTTACATTTACCCAGCCAATTAACGTACATACCTGCACGTCTTTGGAGTGTGGGAGGAAACTGAAGATCTCGGAGAAAACCCACGCAGGTCACGGGGAGAACGTACAAACTCCGTACAGACGGCGCCCGTAGTCAGGATCGAACCTGAGTCTCCGGCGCTGCATTCGCTGTAAAGCAGCAACTCTACCGCTGCGCCACCGTGCCGCCCTTTTCTCGAGTTTGCTCCCACACTCCAAAAATGTACAGATTTGTAGATGAATTGGCTTCTGCAATTTGTCCCTAGTGTGTAAGATAGATCTAGTGTAAGGGTGATCTATGCTCAGCGCGGACTCGGTGGGCTGTTTTGCTGATTTGTATTCATATTACATTTATCGTTGTATCTATCATTAACAGGTATGCCATTCACTCGCTGAGCTACAAGCAAACAAGGAATTTCATTGCACCCCACTCTGTGCTTGTGCAATAAATTAATCTGAAGTTTAGTTAGTTGAGTTGAGTTGAGTTTAGTTTAGTTTTGTTTAGAGATACAGCATGGAAACAGGCCCTTTGGCCCAACGAGTTCACGCCAACTAGTGATTCCTGCACACTAACACTATCCTACATACACTGGGGACAATTTACAGAGGCCAATTAAGCTACAAGCTGGCATGTCTTTGGAGTGTGGGAGGAAACTGGAGCACCTGGAGAAAACCAATGCAGTCACAGGGAGAACGTGCAAACCCCATACAGGCAGCACCCGTAGTCAGGATTGAACCTGGGTCTCTGGCGCTGTGAGGCAGCAACTCTACCACTGCGCCACCGTGCCACCCCCACTGAATATATTCCGGATGGAGACTTTTCTGACTAAGAGAATTGGCCTGTAGAAGTTAGAGGTTAATTGGGCTCCGTGCACCAATCTGAATCTGAACCTACCACTCCTTTGCCGAAGCGGTTTTACAAAGAATTTGCATTGTGTAACTATCCGCTGACTATATTTATCATGTTGCTGTGGTTTCAGCCATTAGATCTGCTTGCCGTCCTTTCAACAGGCTCTTCCGGATAGACTGTGCAGACTGTTACACTTTCAATTGGCTCTGCTTGTTGTGAGCACAAGAAAATAAGAGTCGGAACTAGACATATGTTCCCCCGAGACTGCTGAATGTAAACAGAGAGAGTAAACAGCATAATCCTAAAACAATCTGGTGAAATGTCACCAACCTGAAAGACTGACTCTGTTTCTCTTTGTGAATTTATTCACAAAATGCAGATGCCATATTCAATGTTGGCAGTGCTGATACACCATAAACTACTCAGAATAATGGGTACCCATTGTAGGGCGGTCAGTGGCACGGCCAGTAGAGCCACTGCCTCACGGCTCCGGAGACCCTGGTTTGATCCTGACCTCGGGTGCTGTCTGTGCATGGAGTTTGCATGTACTCCCTGTGGCAACGTGGGTTTCCTCCGGGTGCTCCGGTTTCTACCCACTTTCAAAGAGGGAGTCTGTGGGTCTGTAGGTTAATTGGCCCTCTGTAAATTGCCCCGAGTGTGTTGGGAGTGGATGAGAAAGTGGGGGAACTAGTGTGAACTGGTGATCGATGGTTAGCATGGACATGGTGGGCCGAAGGGCCTGTTTCCATGCTGTATCTCTAAGGTAAACTCAACTAAAATTAACAGATGGTGCAATAAATTATGAATGACACTGCCCTACGAAACAAGTTGTGTAGGAAAATAACTGCAGATGCTGGTTCAAATCGAAGGTATCACAAAATGCTGGAGAAACTCAGCAGGTCAGGCAGCATCTCAGGAGAGAAGGAATGGGTGACGTTTCGGGCCGAGACCCTTCTTCAGACTGATTGACTGATTCAGTCTGAAGAAGGGTCTCGACCCGAAACATCACCCATTCCTTCTCTCCTGAGATGCTGCCTCGCCCCCTGAGTTACTCCAGCATTTTGTGATACCTTTGATGAGTCCTACAAAACAAGATCATAACAGTGCAAAGAAGTATATAATGCAACCCTTATTCAAGTTCCCTAGTAGATCGCTGTTGAGGTGAGTTAATTAGTTAATTAGTAGAGATCTATACTCAGTTCATTTTCTGGTTTGCAGATAAACAATTACCAAGAGCAGACAAAGATAGACACATTGTGCTGGAGTGGCTCAGGCAGCATCTCTGGAGAACGTGGATTGGTGACATTTTGGGTCGGGGCCCTTCTTCAGACCAATTTGGCATCATGTTTGGAACAGACATTGTGGGCTGAAGCTGTGCTGTAGTCAGGATTGACTAGTAATCAGCTGTGCAAGTTCCTGTGCTGTAGTCAGGATCGAACCCGGGTCTCTGGTGCTGTGAGGCAGTGGCTCTACCAGCTGAGCCACCGTGCTGCAAGTGTGGATGGGCAATAAAGACTGGCCTGTCAGTGACAGCCATAACTCATGGGTGAGTAATTATAAACTAGAGCTCGCTGTACAACTTGAATTATAGGCTCATAAAATACAAGTGAACATAACCGAATGCAAATTGTACTTTCCAAGATTAAAAGCATTTTTCTGCAATTTGTCATATCTTTGCCTGACTTAATATTAAGAAGATAGACACAAAGTGCTGGAGTAACTCAGCGGGTCAGGCAACATCTCTGGAGAAAAAGGATGGGTGACGTTTCGGGTTGGGACCCTTCCTCAGAGTGAAAGTAGGGGCTAAGGAGGAGAGAATTGGAGGTAGGAAAAGGTCAGAATAAATCAGTGCTGGTAACAGTTGACCAAGGAAGGGTGGAGCCCACAATGGCCCATTGTTGGCTGGGGAAGAGGTGATAACAAAGGGATACAACCCGTGCTAACAGTGGAACTGGTACAAATGACTAGGGTGGGGGAGGGTGGAGAGAGGGAATGCAGGTGTTACTTGAAACGCCGCTGGGTTGTAAGCTGCCCAAATGGAATATGAGGTGCTGTTCCTCCAGTTTACTTGTGGTCTCACTCTGACAGTGGAGGAGGCCCAGGGCAGAAAGGTGAGTGTGGGAATGGGAAGGGGAGATAAAGTATTTCGAAACCCATCAGAAGTTAAGAGCGTTGCATTATGTTTGAACAAAGAGGGTTCCAAGTACTTTTAGCGAGAGTAAAGATGTTAATTATAGTAGAATATAGTGACTGTAAGAGGGCAAACTGACCCAATGTAATTTAACTGCACTCATTGAACTGAGAGCAAATTTTATATCCTATTTATTTTATAAATCAGCAAGTACTTAATCAGGGACTCATTTATTCTAACCTGACTGGTCCTCGGATAAAAGGCAGATTAATGCTGAAGGGATGAATGAGGGAACAGAGCGTAATGATGTGATCGAGACACAAGGAAATGCAGGCGCTGAAATCTTCAGCAAACCACAAAGTGCTGGAGGAATTCAGCTGGTCAAGCAGCATCTGTGGAGGGAATGGACAGATGTGTTTCGGGTCAGAATCCTTCTTCAGACTGATTGTAGAAGGGGAGAGAAAGCAGCAAAAGCGAAGTAGGGATGGGACAAAACCTGGCATGTGGGTTATGGGCCAAACACAGGCAGGTGGCACTGATGTAGGTGCGGCATCTTGGTTGGCATTTCCAGAGAAAACGATGCAAGTCTGTCCAACCTCTCCCTGCGGCCGAAACTCTCTAACCCAGGAAGCATTCTGATAAGATGGACACAACATGCTGGAGTAACTCTGTGGGTCAGATTGGCATAAAAGGATGGGTGACGTTTCAGGTCGGGATCCATCTTTTGAGTCTGAAGAAGGGTCGAGACCTGGAATGTCACCCATTCCTTTTCTCCAGAGATGCCGCCTGACCCGTTGATTTTTCCAGCACTTTGTGTCTATCTCCAGTATGTACCAGCATCTGCAGTTCGTTGTTACTACATCAGTTTTCAAGAGAGAGTTAGATTTAGCTCTTTGGGCTAAGGGAACCAAGGGATATGGGGAAAAAGCCGGAACGGGGTACTGATTTTGGATGATCAGCCATGATCACATTGAATGCGGTGCTGGCTCGAAGGGCCGAATGGCCTACACCTGCACCTATTTTCTATGTTTCTGGTAAACCTCCTCTGTTTCCTCTCCAAAGCCTCCACGTCCTTCCTGTAATGGGGCGCCCAGAACTGCACACAATAGTCCAAATGGCCACGATTCTCTCCTGTGTCTAAAAACCTATGCAGCAGGGACTAACATTTATTTGTGACAGTTTCCAAGACCTGGTTGATGATGCACAAAATTACTTGATGCTTGGGCACGTTTTCTTCGTTGTACATGTACAAATCTCTCACAGTTACACCATCAATGGAGTTAATCTTCCACGTGGTGTAAGCCGCGTTGATTTTCACGTACCTGGCCAAGCAGATTCAACCATGTTATGATTAGCCCACATCTAGGCTATTGATTCTCCAGAGATGCTGCCTGACCCATTGAGTTACTCCAGCACCTAGTGTCTATCTCTGGGCTATTTATTGTTATATAGGAAGGAACTGCAGATGCTGGTTTACCGAAGATAGACACAAAATGCTGGAGTAAAGGGCCTGTCCCACTTTAGGCGATTTTAAGGTGGCTGCCGGCGACTGTCAAAGTCGTAGCTGATCGCCGAACTTTTCTTTTACCCGAAGACAATGACCACGACAATGCCGAGTCAGATCGAGATTACAGCGTCTTCGGTAACATCGTGAAATTCCCACGCTGTCAATGCTTCTCCGGCGTCCTAATTTTCGCTGAAATCACTGACAAGTCGGTAAGTACTTGAGAGTTTTGAACTATAACACCTTGTATGGGTTACTTAAAAACCAAGCATCACTGTAACAAGGCATAAACTGGATTTACTTCCAGTTTACTAATAGCAGTATTAAAAAAAAAAAAATTTAAAAGTGGTTAAGTGGATTTTTGTGAAATGTGTGTGGGCATTCTTTGAAAATGTGCGAGAGATGCATATCTGGTTTCTGGGTTGCATATCTGGGTTGGGAGCCCACTTTAAATGTAATGGCTGATGGGCATAAACATCGCGAAATTCCCATTATTACCTGACCGTCAAACTGTCGCCTCCAATCTACCTGTCAAATGTCGTATCGGTAAATAAATTGGTTAAACTCAAGCATTTTATGGTATTTTGAAATGACTACTTATTTTAATATAAAGTGCCTCTAAATGCATCTAAGAGAACCTAGCAAACCTGGGGACAGCATGCGACAGCGCCCGCAATAAGCTACGATACCTGGCGACAAGCCAGCTGTCGCCGAGAAATTTAAAACCGGATGATTTCTCAGCGACGCGCCGCGAGATCCACTACGATTCTTGGAAGACTCCTCACGATCTTGCCCGCGACACCCCGGGGAACTGTCGGCCACAGCCTAGTCGCCGGCAGTCGCCTTAAAATCGCTTACAGTGGGACAGGCCCTTAACTCGGTGGGTCAGGCAGCATCTCTGGAGAAAAGGAATAGGTGACATTTTGGGTCGAGACCCTTCATCAGACTGAGAGTCAGGGGAGAGGGAAACTAGAGGTATGAAAACTGTTCAGAACAAATCAGAGTCATCACTGATGACCAAGGAAAGGTGGAGCCCACAATGGCCCATTGTTAGCTGTGGTAAAAGTGATATCAGAGGGATATAGGGATGCAAACTGTGGAACTAGCAGGATGACTAGGGTGGGGGAGGAATGGAGAGAGAGGGCCTGCATATTAAAAAAATGTAGAGAAAATGAGACAAGATGAATATTGATTTCTCTAATAGTTACTTTAGTTACTTTACTTTAGAGATACAGCGTGGAAACAGGCCCTTCGGCCCATCGCCGACCAGCGATCAGCCCGTACACTAGCACTATCCTACACACACTAGGGGCAAATTAACCTACAAACCTGCACGTCTTTGGAGTGTGGGAGGAGACCGGAGCATCCGGAGAAAGCCCATGCGGTCACAGGGAGAACGTGCAAACTCCGTACAGGCAACACCCGTAGTCAGGATTGAATCCAAGTCTCTGGCGCTGCAAGGCGGCAACTCTACCGCTGCGCCACTGCCCCGCCCTGTTCTGTGTGATGGACTGGGCTACATCCACAACTCGCTGTGCATTCACAGGCGACTCCACCTCAAAGTGTAGCAAGATTGGAACTAACTTCAATCAGTTCTAGAGAGTTTGGCCACTTCTGATATACACTCTGCTAAACCGGTCCACAGAGGTTGCATTTATTTGAATACAGTGCATAAACATTTAATTTAAAGCTCTCTATCGAATTAGCACTCATATTGAATTAACATGAGTACTTTATTTTAATTAGATACACTAAATTATAAAAAGCTCTAACATTTGTTGCTATGGTTCGTTGTATTTCTAATTAGCCCCGTTTTATTTAAGCGGCCGGTATTTTTCTGTGTTGCAGAGGTTTGAGAAACGTGTTTATCAAAGCTACCTCATGCCTCTTTGTTAATTATGCATTTTTTCCAAAAGAATCATTAAAAAATACAGGAACATTCATAAAAAGAATATTACCTTAAATACCTTAAAAAGAATAAATACCTTCGATTTGTACCAGCATCTGCAGTTATTTTCTTATACTATTTATAAAAAGAATAATCAGGACATGTATCAATGGAAGTGAGTTTGGTTTGTGTGAGACCAGACCATCACACAAACCAACTCCCTTCCATCGACTTCATTTATGTCTCACGCTGCCTCGGCAAGGCCACCAGCATAATCAAGGAGAAGTCGCACCCTGGCCACTCCCCCTTCTCTCCTCTCCCAGCGGGCAAAAGGTACAGAAGTGTGAAAACGCACAACTCCAGATTCAGGGACAGCTTCTTCCCAGCTGTTATTAGGCAACTGAACTATCCTACCACAACTATCTACCTCATTGGCGACCCACAGACTATCTTTCATCGGACTTTAATGGCTTTATCTTGCACTAAACGATATTTACGTTATTTATCCTGTATCTGTGAATGTGAATGGTTTGATTGTAATCATGTACTGTCTTTCCGCTGACTGGTTAGCACATAACACAAGCTTTTCACTGTATCTTATTAAAGGCGTATTATTAGGGGGTCACAGCAGCACAATGGTAGAGACGCTGCCTCTCAGTGCCAGAGACCCGGGTTCGATCCAAACCTCAGGTACTCTCTGTGTGCATGGGTTTCCTCCGGGTGCTCCGGTTTCTTCTCAAAGATGTACAGGTTGGCAGGTTAAATGGCCCTCTGTATAATGCCCCGAGTGTGCAGGGAGTGGATGAGAAAGTGGAATAACATATAACTAGAGTGAACGGATGTGGGTTGTCGAAAAATAGCTGTTCCTGTTACCAGGTGTTGTGGGACTTCAGCACCACTTGTCCGATGGTTAACATGAACCCGGTTGGCTGATGGGCCCTTTCTCCACGCTGTATCACTGAACTAAAATTGACGGATTTCTGACAGTGTGGATAGATGGGCCGCGTTTCCTCTGGGTGAGGGGTCCACTAATAAACACAAAAGAAACAAGTCCATGGTAGTGCAAGGGGCGGTCTGTAGTGTTCCGTTGCCGAGGTAGGATTCGGGATGTGCGGATCGGTTCAAGAACCTGATGTTTGTAGGAAAGTGGCTGTTCCTGAACCCAGAGGTGTGGGACATCAGGCTTCTGTACCCCCTGCCCGATGGTAGCAGCGAGAAGGGGGCACTGCCCATTTTATGTCTTTTTTACATTTCTTGGTATCATCGTAGGCTGATGGGACGTTGCCTCAAGCTGAGAAATCACAGAACAATGAAGATAAATCCTTTGGCTCAAAGAACCATGACTTCTTTTCACCAGAGGGATGAACCTTCTAGTTTACAGTTTAGAGTTTAGAGTTCAGAAAAATAAAACATGGAAAGAGCCCCTTCGACCCACCAAGACCTTGCTGTCAGGCAATCACTAGTTCTGTCCTATATACTAAAGACAATTTACAGAGGCCAATTAACCAACAAACCTGTATGTCTTTGTAATGTGGGAGGAAACCGGAGCACCCGGAGAAAACCACTGGGAGATGTACAAACTCCATACAGACAGCACCTATAGTCAGTATCGAACCAGGGTCTCTGGCGCTGTGAGGCAGCAGCTCTACTGCTGCGCCACCGTGCTGCCCCTCTTGGATATATTCAGGAGGGAGACGTTATTTGAGCAAGAGGATCTCCCCATGGAGGTCAGGTGTTTCAGCTCCGAGGTTTGATTGGAGAGGGTGGGGCTGTTCTTCACACAGCAAAGTCTAGAGAAGGTTTAATGGAGGTGAGCAAGATTAGGGCAGGGTAGAGAGACGGTAGTAGTTCCCATTAGTAGACGGTTCAAGGACCCAGGAGGACAGGTTTAAAATGCTGAGCAAAAGATATGATCATACAGCATGGAAACAGGCCCTTCGTTCCAGCTTGCCCATGCTGACCAAGATGCCCCGTCTACACCAGTCCCACCTCCCCGCGTTTGGTCCATATCCCACCTAAACCCTTCCTATCCATGTACCTGTCCAAATGTCTTTTAACTGTTATAGTACCTGCCTCCACTACCTCCTCGAGCAGCTCGTTCCATACACCCACCACCCTCTGTGTGGAAAATGTTGCCCTTCAGATTCCTATTGAATCTTTCCCCGCTCACCTTAAAGCTATGTCCTCTGGTTTGTGTTTCTCCCACTCTGCATTTACCCTATCTATTACCCTTATGATCTTACACACCTCTATAAGATCACCCCCTCAGTCTCCTGCGCTGCAAATAATAAAATCCTAGCTTGCCCATCCTCTCCCTGTAAATCTTCTCTGAAGCCTTTCCAACTTACCAACATCCTTGCTATAGCAAGGTGAACAAAACTGAACACAATGCTCCAAATGCAGCCTCTCCAACATCTTCTACAACTGAAGCAAAACATCCAAACTTCTAATAAAAAGGAACTGCAGATGCTGTTTTAAAGTTGATAGACCCAAAATGCTGGAGTAACTCAGCAGGTCAGGCAGCATCTCTGGAGAAAATAGATGTTTGAAGAAGGGTCCTGACCTGAACATCACCTATCCATTTTCTCCGGAGATGCTGTGTGACCCACTGAGTTACTCCAGCATTTCATGTCTACAGTTCAGAAGTTCATATGTTATAGGATCAGATTTAGGCCATTCGGACCATCAAGTCTACTCCGCCATTCATTCATGACCTTTCCCTCTCCTGCCCCATTCTCCTGCCTCTTCCCATAATCCTGATGCCCGTACTAATCAAGAATCTATCAATCTCTGCCTTAAAAACATCCATTGTCTTGGCCTCCACAGCTGCCTGTGGCAATGAATTCCACAGATTCACCACCCTCTGACTGAAGAAACGCCTCCTCATCTCCTTCCTAAAGATACATCGTTTCATTCTGAGTCTGTGGCCTCTGGTCCTAGACTCTCCCACTACTGGCAACATCTTCTGCGCATCCACTCTATCCAGGCCTTATCCCAAACTTTACTCGTCGATACTGTTTGCAGAAAGATTTCAAAAGGTTACATGAATTAATAAAATAAAACAATTCCAATCCATTTTGCTTTCGGGTACAAATGTTGTGGTGAAGTTAAGCGTGCCAGCAAAAGTGCTGATGCAAGCCGTTAAATGATGACTTCAACGAAAATTGTTAATTGCAAACTAATTGAATTAACAGTGCTATTGGAGCAGTATAGATTTCAGCTAATGGCATTGGCATGCTGTTAACTCTATCTGATCTAAAAATTGAGGCAAGATTACATTTATTTTCAGACTCAGAAACAACTTCATTTTCGTTCTGGCTGAGGCTCTAAGGATCCTGCGACATTTTCTTTCTGGTTCAGTCAGTTGAGAGTTGCAGCTTCTGTTGGCAAAGAAATCGGTAGCCAGATTAAAGATGTTGGCTAAAAAACCCAGAGTGAAAGATGAAAGAAATTCATTCTAAATGCACTGAGCTGTGATCTAGCACGTGTTGTCTGAGAAAATGATGCAAACAGTTTCAATTAGCCAAAAAGGATTGGGAAAATACTTGACACCGGAGAAAACACAGGGCAGAGTGGGATATATTAGATAGAGCTCTTTAGATTTAGATTTAGAGATGCAGCACAGAAACAGGCCCTTCGGCCCACCGGGTCCGCGCCGCCCAGCGATCCCAGCACACTAACACTATCCTACACACACTAGGGACAATTTTTACATTTGCCCAGCCAATTAACCTACATACCTGTTCGTCTTTGGAGTGTGGGAGGAAACCGAAGATCTCGGAGAAAACCCACGCAGGTCACGGGGAGAACGTACAAACTCCGTACAGACAGCGCCCGTAGTCAGGATCGAACCTGAGTCTCCGGCGCTGCATTCGCTGTAAGGCAGCAACTCTACCGCTGCGCCACCCTGCCACCCAACTCTTAAGAGTTAGATAGAGCTCTTAATGATAGCGGAGTCAGGGGGTATGAGGAGAGGGCAGGAACGGGGTACTGATAGTGCATGATCAGCCATGATCACATTGAATGGCAGTGTTGGCTTGAAGGGCCGAATGGCCTACTCCTGCACCTATTGTCTATTGTCAGATCTTTCAACAATAACAAGACTTGCGTCCATGGAATGATTCCAAAGTATTTCTTAGCATCAAGTTTCTAGGAGTAAATATTACCAGTAACTTTTCCTGGACTAGCCGTATCGAAGAAATGGCCAAGAAAGCGAACCACTCCTCTACTTCCTACGAAGGATTAGGAAGTTCGGCATGTCCCCAACAATTCACTGGAGTTTAGAAGGATGAGAGGGGATCTTATAGAGACATATAAAATAAAAGAAGGACTGGACAAGCTAGATGCAGGGAAAATGTTCCCAATGTTGGGGGAGTCCAGAACCAGGGGCCACAGTCTTAGAATAAAGGGGAGGCCATTTAAAACTGAGTTGAGAAGGAACTTTTTCACCCTGAGCGTTGCGAATTTGTGGAATTCTCTGCCACAGAAGGCAGTGGAGGCCAAATCACTGGATGAATTTAAGAGAGAGTTAGATAGAGCTCTGGGGGCTAGTGGAATGAAGGGATATGGGGAGAAGTTGGGCACAGGTTACTGATTGTGGATGATCAGCCATGATCACGATGAATGGCGGTGCTGGCTCAAAGGGCCGAATGGGCTCCTCCTGCACCTATTTTCTATGTTTCTATGTTTCTAATCCTCACCAACTTCCACAAATGCGGCGCAGAAAGCATTTTATCAGGATGCAGCACAGCGTGGCTTAGGAACAGCTCCATCCAAGACCACAAGAAGTTGCAGAGAATTGTGGACGCAGCCCAGACCATCACGCAAACCAACCTTCCTCCCATTAACTCCATCACCACTTCATGCTGCCTCGGCAAGGCCACCAGAATAATCAAGGACCAGTCTCACCCCGGCCACTCCCTTTTCTCCCCTCTCCCGTCAGGCAAAAGGTACAGAAGTGTGACAACGCACACCTCCAGATACAGGAACAGTTTCTTTCCAGCTGTTATCAGGCAATGGAACCATCGTATCACCATGTAGAGTGGGACCTGACCTACCATCTACTTCATTGAGACCCTTGCATTATCTTTAATCAGTTCTTTACTGGCCTTTATCATTATCATGTATCTGGACACTGTGGACGGCTTAATTAGAGTCATAGTCATAGAGTCATACAGCGTGGAAACAAGCCCTTCAGCCCAACCTGCCCACACCGACCAACATGCCCCATCTACACTCGTTCTATTTGCCTGCGTTTGGCCCATATCCCTCTAAATCTATCCTATCCAAGTACCTGTCTAATTGTTTCTTAAACGTTGTGATAGTCCCTCAATAAGCTCCTCTGGCAGCTCATTCCATACACTCACCACCCATTCTGTGAAAAGGTTACCCCTCGGATTCCTATTAAATCTTTTCCCCTTCACCTCAAACCTATGTCCTCCGGTTCTCGATTACCCCCGACTGTAATCCCCGACTGTAATCAAGTATTGTCTTTTTGTCAATTGGATAGCATGCAACAAAAAGCTTTTCACTGTACCTAGGTACACATGACAATAAACTAAACTAAACTAAACTAACCTATACTAAACAATGAGTGTTGCAATCTGAATGTCCCATGCCAGAATGATCACTGAACTATGGCTGATCCAACAAGCACAAGGACCTCTTCAGTATGGTAAGAAACACTGATTCTCTCTGGCTCACCGGTTCAGTAAAGGATTTTCCTTCTGTGACATTTTAATTCAGAATTTAAATAATAATAAGCTGGTCCCTGTGAACTAATTCATTCACACGCATCAACACTGGGATTAAATATCAATAATGGAAAGGGAATCATCAGATTGTTTCAGTGTATAAGGAGCCATCAGGCAGAAGATACAAAAGCTTGAAAGCACGTACCAACACATTCAAGGGCTGGAGTGCAGACTTTAGAGATACAGTTTGGTAACAAGCCCTTTGGCCCACTAAGTCCGTGCTGACCAGCGATCACCCTGTACACTACTAGCGCATCAGCGACAATTTCACAACTTACCGAAGCCAATTAACGTACAGACCTGTACGTCTTTGAAGTGCAGGAGGAAACCAGAGTACCCGAAGAATACCCACGAGGTCACAGGGATGACGTACAAACTCCGTACAGACAGCACCAGCGGTCAGGATAGAACCCGGGTCTCTGGCGCTGTAAGGCAGCAACTCTACCACTGCATCACTGTGCTGTTTAAGAGGCTTCTGGGTAGGCACATGGAAGTGCAAGGAATAGAGGGATATGCACTAAGTACAGACAGGTGAGATCAGTTTAGCAGTCTGAAGAAGGATCCTGACCCGAAACTTCACCTATCCCTTTTCACCAGAAATGCTGTCTGACCCATTAAGTTGTGCCAGCACTTTATTTCTATCTTTGGAATAAACCAACTTCGGCATTTCTTTGTTTCTATACTATAGTTTGGCATCATGTTCAACACAAACATTGTGGGCCAAAGAGGGCCTGCCTGTGGTGTACTGTTCTATGTTCTGAAGAGCTTCTTCCCCACCATTATCACACTACTGAATGGTCCTCCCATAAGCGAGGGTGTAGTTGTGATCTCCCAACCAACCAAATTGCAGATCTTGTACTTTTTTCTCTTGAACACTTTTTCTCTTGTTACTATAACGCTGTAACACTATATTCTGGGCTCTGATACTTTTCTCTTTACACTACCTGTTACATTTGTGTGTGGCTCCATTTTTTCTTGAGAGATTCAGCATGATAACAGGCCCTTTGGCCCACCAAGTCCGCACCGACCAGCCATCACCCGTACACTAGTTTTATCCTGCACGCTCGAGTCAATTTACAGAAGCCAATTAAACATACAAACTCGTGCAGGAAAATAACTGCAGATGCTGGTCCAAATCGAAGGTATCAGTCTGAAGAAGGGTCTCGACCCGAAACGTCACCCATTCCTTCTCTCCTGAGATGCTGCCTGACCCGCTGAATTACTCCAGCATTTTGTCATACCTTCGAAACATACAAACTCTGTACTGACAGCACTAAACGTTATTCACGTTATTCCCTTTATCATGTATCTGTCCACTGTGGATGGCTCGATTGTAATCATATATTACCAGGGGTGGCACAATAACGCTTTGGTAGAGTTGCTGCCTCACAGCGCTAGAGACTCAGGTTTAATCCAGACTATAGGTACTGTTTGTACGGAATTTGTACATTCTCCCCATGGGTATTCTCCGGGGGCTTTGGTGTCCTCCCACACTCCAAAGACGTACAGATTTGTAGGTTAATTGGCTTTGGTATGTTGTAAAATTGTCCCGAGTGTGTGTCGGATAGTGTTGATGTACAGGGTGCTTGCTGCTCGGCATGGACTCGGCGGGCCAAATGTTTCCGTGCTGTATCTCTAAAATCTAAAGTAAATCTTCTTTGCTTTTGCTTTTCATTCTCGCAGACACACTAATATGCCGAGGAGCTGGCAATCTTTGTTTTAGAAAGGACCGGTCTCTCTTAAAATGAATATATTAATTTCTTTCCGTTCAGTATTGTCGTCAAGATAATGCTTTCATTATAGCGAGAGTTCCATTGTGGATATCTCATCACAATAATAAAATGATTAAATTCTCTTGAATGTGTTTTATACAAAATTAACATCACTGGATGGTAAGGTACAGTCATCCTCAACATATCATTGCCACTCGGATAAAACATTATAGTCATAGTCATACTGAACACAAACAAGCCCATTGGCCCATGCTGACCAAGATGCCCCATCTAAGCTAGTCCCATTTGCCTGTGACTGGACTACCTATATACTAAAACTATTGTTTGTTTGTTTGTTTGTTCCTGAACTAGAGCCAAAACAGTACACGATAACGCAACAATTTTAGGCCCACCTTCTCACCGTCCTCCTTTTGGTGCTAATGGAAGAAGTTTCATAGAAATCGGTGTTATATTTTTTAAGTTATTCACTTTTTAAAGTTTAAATCTATCTCCTAGGGAGGGAGGGAGGGAGGGAGGCAGGGAGGGAGAGAGGGTGGTGGAGGGACGGGGAGGGAGGATAAGGGGAGTTGAGGGGGATGGAGTGGGGGGGAGGGGAAGGGGGAGGGGAAGAGGGGAGGGGGGGAGGGGAAGAGGGGAGGAGGGGAAGGGGACGAAGGAGGGAGGGTGGAGAGGGTGAGGGGGAAGGGAGGGTGAGGGGAGGGGGAGAGGGGAGGCGATGGAGGGAGGGAGGGGGTGGGAGGGGGAGAGGGGGAAGAGGGGAGGGGGGAGTGGGGGGGGGAGAGGGGAGGGGAGAGGGGAGGGAGAGGGGGGAGAGGGGTGGGGAAGGAGAGGGTGCTGCACCAATGCAGGAGAGGTTGGGGCCCACCCAGTCCACTTGTAAATGTTGTACCTGCCTCAATTACCACCTCTGGCAGCTTGTTCCATATGAGATTGAGTTTGAATTTAGTTTATTGTCACATGTACCGAGGTACAGCGAAAAGCTTTAGTTGCGTGCCAACCAGTCAGCGGAAAAACTATACATGATTACAATCGAGCCGTCCACAGTTTACAGATACATGATAAAGGAATAATGTGAATAACGTTTAGTGCAAGATAAAGCCAGTAGAGTCTGATCAAAGGTAGTCCGAGGGTCTCCAAAGAGGAAGATAGTAGTTCAGGACCGCTCTCTAGTTGGTGGTAGGATGGTTCAGCTGCCTGATAACAGCTGGGGAGAAACTGTCCCTGAATCTGGAGGTGTGCGTTTTCACACGTCTGTACCTCTTTCCAGATGGGAGAGGGGAGAAGAGGGAGTGAGCAGAGTGAGGCTGGTCCTGATTATGCTGCTGGCCTTGCCGAGGCAGCGTGAGGTATAAATGGAGTCAATGGAAGGGAGGTTGGTTTGTGTGATGGTCTGGGTTACGACCATAATTCCCTGCAATTTCTTGTGGTCTTGGATGCAGCTCACCCACTCCATATAAAATTCTTAAAGGATTGGACACGCCAGATGCAGGAAAAATGTTCCCGATGTTGGGGGTCCAGAACCAGGCGTCACAGTTTAAGAATAAGGGGTTGGCCATTTAGGACTGAGATGAGGGAAACCTTTTCACCCAGAGAGTTGTGAATCTGTGGAATTCTCTGCCACAGAGGGCAGTGGAGGCCAATTCACTGGATGTATTAAAGAGAGAGTCAGATTTAGCTCTTAGGGCTAATGGAATCAAGGGGTATGTGGAAAAATCAGGAACTGGTTCAGTTGCCTGATAACTTTTTGTTTTAGAAAGAACCGGTCTCTCTTAAAATGAATATATTAAATTCTTCAGTATCACAAAATGCTGGAGTAACTCAGCAGGTCAGGCAGCATCTAGGAGAGAGGGAATGGGTGACGTTTCAGGTCGAGACCCTTCTTCAGAGCTACTCCAGCATTTTGTGATACCTTCGATTTGTACCAGCATCTGTAGTTTTATTTCCTATTAAATTCTTCATTTCAGTATTGTCCTCAAGATAATGCTTTCATTATAGCGAGAGTTCCATTGTGGGTATTTCATCACAATAATAAAATGATAAAATTCTCTTGAGTGTGTTTTATACAAAATTAACATCACTGGATGGTAAAGTACAGTCATCCTCGAAATGATTTTAGATGATCAGCCATGATCATATTGAATGGCGGTTCTGGCTCAAAGGGCCGAATGGCCTACTCCTGCACCTATCTTCTATGTTTACCTTTTGTATCATTGGTTGATGTATCACGATGTACTTACCTTCATCGGTCGGGGCATTGAGTACAAGAATCAGGAAGTCATGATGCAGCTTTACCGGACTTTGTTGAGGACACATTGGAAGTATTGTGTGCAGTTCTGGTCGCCCCTTTACAGACACATGTGGAGGCTTTGGAGAGTGTGCAGAAGAGGTTTTATCAGAATGCTGCCCAGATTAGATGATATTGATTTATAAATGGAAGCTGAACTAAATTGGATTGTTTTCTCTGGAATGCTGGAGGGTAAGGGAAGACCTGATGGAATAATATAAAATTATAAGAGACATGGATAGGGTAGACAGTCAGAACTTTTTGCCCAGGGTGGAAATGGCAAGGACTAGAGAGCAGAGCTGTGAGGTGGGAGGATCGAAGTTTGAAGGAGATGTGAGGAGCAAGTTTTTTTACCCAGAGAGTGTCTGGAATACGCAGCCAGGGGTGGTGGTAGAGGCAGATACAATAGTGGCATTTAAGAAGCTTTTGAATAGGCATATGAATATGCAGGGAATAGATCATAAGTGATAGGAGTAGAATTAGGCCATTCGGCCCATCAAGTCTACTCCGCCATTAAATCATGGCTGATCGATCTCCCCCTCCTAACCCCATTCTCCTGCCTTCTCCCCATAACCCCTGACACCCGTACTAATCAAGAACCAATCTATCTCTGCCTTAACAATATCCACTGACTTGTAACCTCCACAGCACACCGATCAGGCAGCCCATCAGTCTGAAGAAGGGTCTCGACCCGAAACATCACCCATTCCTTCTCTCCACAGATGCTGCCGGACCTTCTGAGTTACTCCAACATTTTGTGAAACGTCACCTATCCATGTTCTCCACAGATGCTGCCTGACCCGCTGAGTTAGTCCAGCACTCTGTGAAACGTCACCTATCCATGTTCTCCACAGATGCTGCCTGACCCACTGAGTTACTCCAGCACTCTGTGAAACGTCACCTATCCATGTTCTCCACAGATGCTGCCTGGCCCGCTGAGTTACTCCAGCACTCTGTGAAACGTCACCTATCCATGTTCTCCACAGATGCTGCCTGACCCGCTGAGTCTCGTGGGAATAGTGGGATATGGATCACATGCAGGCAGAGGGGATTCGTTTTAAATAGCATGGTGATCGGCACAGACATTGTGGGCTGAAAGGCCTGTTCTTATGCTGTACTGTTCTGTGGTCTATGAAAATGTAAACCTCTTTCCCAAAGCCTCCACATCATTCCTGTAAATGGGTGACCATAACTGCATTCAATATTCCAAATGCAGCCCAACTAAAGTCCTCTAAAGCTGCATCAAGCATCACAGAGGCAGAGGCAAAATGCAGGGGGCGGGGTTGGGAGGTGGATTGCATCTGTTTTCATCAACAACTCAAAGCTTAGAGGCCAATGGTGATGAACACTAGGATTTATGCCGTTAATGAAGTCGAGCTAAGATCAGAAACCAAAAATCAATTCTTTAAATGAAGTCTCGACAATAACAGGTGCAGTATATTCTTCAAAATGTCAATGAGGAGATCTGTAAAGTGTGAGCAATGTTTGAGGTCTTTTTTTTGCTTACAGGGGGGCAGCGGTAGAGCTGCTGCCCTACAGCGCCAGAGACCCGGGTTCAATCCTGACTACGGGTGCTGCCTGTACGGAGTTTGTACATTCTCCCCGTGACCCAGTTCTCTCTGTCCTACAATACGTTTGGAGGGGATGATGGTCTTGTAGTCATAGGGTCACAATCATACAGTGTGAAAATGGGCCCTTCGACCCTTGTCCATGCTGATGAAAATGTCCCATCTACACTAGTCCCACATGCCTGTGTTTGGCCCATATCCCTCTAAGCCATTCCTACCTGTGTACCTGTCCAAATTACTTAAATCGTTATCGCACCTGCCTCAACTTTTGATATCACACCTTCCTCTGGCAGCTTGTTCCATCCACCAACCACACTCTGTGTGAAAAAGTTAACCCTCAGGTTCCTATTAAATCTTTCCCCTCTCACCTTAAACCTCATGTTCTTGATTCTCCTACTTTGGGTAAAACACTCTGTGCATTCACCCCATCTATTCCATCATGGTTTTACACACCTCTCTTAGACCACCTCTCAGCCTCCTGTGCACCAAGAAATAAAGTCCTAGGCCACCTAACCTCTGCTTATAGCTCAGGCCCTTGAGTCCTGGCAATATCCTTGTAAATCCTCTCTGCACCCTTTCCAGCTTCACATCATCTTTCCTATGGCAGGGTGACCAAAACTGAACACTGTACTCTAAATGTGGACTCACCAAATGCTTGCACAACTGTAACAGGACATCCCAATGTTTATACTCAATATAGACACAAAAAACTGAAGTAACTCAGCGGTTCAGGTAGCATCTCTGGAAAAAAGGAATAGGTGACATTTTGGGTAGAGAACTTTCTTCAGATGGGTCTGAAAAAGGACCTCGACCCGAAACCCTACCTATTCCACTGAGTTACTCCAGCTTTTTGTGTCTATCTTCGGTATAAACCAGCTTCTGCAGTTCCTTCCTACACATTCTATACTCAATACTCTGACTGATAAAGGCCATAATGGTATGTATCAACAGTGTGACTTCCCTATCTTTAGACAGTTACCCAAGGAACTAATTCAAGTGAATGAGCTTGTGAATGAGATATTCAGTAGAGGCCACCTGTGACAGATCTAGTGAGTTATTGCAATTGTCCCCTTGCACAACACATAATTACAATTAAAGATTCTTCCCGCAAACTGACCACATTAGTTGGATTAATAGCATGCTGGGAACTTTCTAATTAAAAAATGAAATAACTTGATTGGGATATCACTGTAAAACCGCGTGATAGATTAGGTGACAGAAATTATGGCTGATGGAATAATCTTCAAGTTGCTGTAATTAATTTTTGGGGAATAATACTTTAATCAGTAAGGTTTAAGGGTTGGTCTAATGGAATCATTCATACCTAAAGGGGGATTTGATGGGTTTTTATTTTAGTGTAGTTCTAGAGATACAGTGTGGAAACAGGCCCATCGGCCCACCGAGTCCGCACCGAACCACGATCCCCGCACACTAACACTATCCCACACACACTAGGGACAATTTACAATTTAACCAAGCTAGTTAACCTACAAACCTGTACGTCTTTGGAGTGTTGGAGGAAACCGGAGAAAACTCACGCAAATCACGGGGAGAACGTACAAACTCTGTACAGACAGCATCCAGAGTCAGGATTGAACCCAGGTCTCTGGCGCTGTGAGGCAGCAACTCTACCGGTGTGTCACTGCGCTCCCCTGCATGGGTTGGGCAGGTAAAGAGGTGTTACAGGTTGAAACTAGGGCAAAGAACAGTACATACGGACATAGAAGGAACAGGCCCTTCGACCCACAATGTCTGTGCCGAACATGATGCCAAATTAAACCAAATGGCTCTGCCTGCACGTGATCCATCTCCCTCCATTCCCTGGATATCCATGTGTCTATTTAAAAGTTGCTTAAACACCACCATTCAATCTGTCCCCACCACCACCCCTGGCAATATGTTCCAGGCCCCCACCATTCTCTGTGTAAATAACGTGCCCGGGAAAATCATGAGGGAAAATCATGAGGGAATAGATCGGGTATATGCACACTCTTTTACACAGTGTAGGGGAACAATCAAGAGCCAAAGGACATAGGTTTAAGGTGAGAGGGGAAAGATTTAATAGAAATCTGAGGGGCAACTTTTTCACGCAGTGGGTGGTGGGTGGTGGGTGTATGGAACAAGCTGCTGGAGGCGATAGTGGAGGCAGAAACTATAACAGCATTTAAAAGACATTTGGACAGGTACCGGGACAGGAAAGGTTTAGAGGGAAATGGGCCAAATGCAGGCAGGCGGGACTAGTGGAGATGGGGCATGTTGGTCGGCGTGGGCAAGTTGGGCCGAAGGGCCTGTTTCCACGCTGTATGACTCTGTAGCTGTGGCTGGAGTCTATGTGCGTGAGTCTTGCCCCTGTGTGGGCGTTTGTGGCATACGCCTCCTTTGCCGCTAATTCATTCCTGGCATCTTTCACCAGAGGGTGCTTGGCGTTGCCGAACTGGACGAGGGAACGGGTTTATTAATTTAGCTGTTTTTATTTATTTTAGCACGATGCAACAAATTTTTTTTTCTAAGACTCCAGCTCGAGATTCTGGGTGCCTGCCACTTCGAAATAGGAAAAGGCTCTACTTGAACAGTTCCTGTGTAATCATGAAAGCTTTACATGTCAAAAAAAAGATTTTAACTTGATGCCATCAAATCCTATCCTTTTTCCCCTTGTAAACTGCATTTTCCAGCTGCAATCCAATGGCAGATGAATTTGGATCAAGTAGGTAGCAAATTTGCTTATTTCCAAAAGATTAACAGTAATAAAGTGCATGAAATTGATAGCACTAATGAAAATAGGAATGTAACGATGATATTACTTCATTAGCCAAAATAGCAGGTTTTGCCTTTCATTGTAATTCAGACATAAATATGCAATCAGTTCTCAACTATGTCAAATTCAGTTTCAGATCAAGGCCACCCATCCAAGAAAGCTTATTCAACTATTAAAAAGATTCACAACATTAATTGAAAGTAACATTGTTAAATTTTGAGTGTGTGACACATCTCCAGAATGGAGCAAAGACTGATTAGAACAGGGGTCTCCAAACTACAGCCTGCGGGCCACATCTGGCCCGCCAAGAGATTTTAACACGTTTCGTGCTGCAGCTCGGCTTCCCCCATCTTCTCCCATCAGCGAGTCTCCGGCTCCCTCCCGGCGCTCCGAGTGTCCCGCCACCTCTCCCCGTTCCTGTGCTCCTCGCTCCTCCAAGCTCGGCCCCCCTGCTCCGCGCCTCGCTTCCTGAGGCTCTTCGGCCCCTCACCGCTCCTGCTGGCCCACCAGCCCTTCTCCCCGCTTGTCGGGCTCCGTTTTCACTTGACCGGCGCTCAACACCTCGTGGCTGGGGCCGCCGAGCAGAGCCGTGCTCCTCCTCCTCTTCCACTGCCTCCTCCTCCAAGGCCGTCGAGCACGGCTCCCTGGGCCCTTCGCCCTCAGGCCCCGGCGGGTCACCGACCTCCAGCGCTCACTGCTTCTGCCCCTGCAGACCCTCCAGGCCCCTCAGCTCGGGTTCTTCCCGCTGCTCCTCTCCCAGCTCACTCAACCCCGTCCTTTCCTCCCCCTCCTCCTCCTCTTATTCTCCCCCTGGTCGGTGGCCCTCTGCTTCTCGGCCTTGCTCTCCTGCCTCCCTTCCCGGCCGCGTTTCCCCTTCTCCCGCCAGCTGGCCAGACGTCTCCCCGGCTGCTTCTTGCATCCATGGGCTTTGCAGCCCTTCTCCTGGTTCCTCTTCATCCACCGGATCCTCCAGCTTCCTCATTTTTTACAGCACAAAATTTGACCATTTTGGCGTTTTTTTCAAGGTTAGAACCTTGTATGCCAAAAGCTGCCATGTCCTCCAGATGGCTTGAATTTCTTCCATTTGTTTTACTTAAGTTCTTTTTTGAGTTCATTAAATTTATAAAACTGACATTTCTTTATTTTTTCCTATGGCCTGCAAAAATGTGCCAAATATATAATGTGGCCCTCATGCTGAAAAGTTTGGAGGCCCCTGTCTTAGAACATGGTGTCATAGAGTCATAGAGTCATGCAGTGTGGAAACACATATCATGCCTTCCTGATGCTTATGCTCCTTCCCACGACCTATTGATAGCACTAATGAAAATAGGAATAGGAACTGATACAAAAAAAATGTTCCCGATGTTGGGAGAGTCCAGAACCAGGGTCCACAGTTTAAGAATAAAGGGGAGGCCATTTAAAACTGGGAGGAGAAAAAACCTTTTCACCCAGAGAGTTGTGAATTTGTGGAATTCTCTGCCACAGAAGGCAGTGGAGGCCAATTCACTGGATGAATTTTAAAGAGTATTAGATAGAGCTCTAGGGGCTAGCGGAAACAAGGGATATGGGGAGATGGCTGGCAAGGGTTACTGATTGTGGACGATCGGCCATGATCACAATGAATGGTGGTGCTGGCTCGTAGGGCCAAATGGCCTCCTCCTGCACCTATTTTCTATGTTTCTATGAAGGCAAGCGTACCGTAGTTCTGGAATCATGTTTTGATTAGTAAGGGTGTCAAAGGTTATTAGGGAGAAGGCAGGAGAATGGGGTTGAGAGGGAAAGATAGATCAGCCATGATTGAATGGCAGAGTAGACTCAATGGGCCGAATGGGCTAATTCGGCTCGTATGACTTATGAAATTATGAACTTATGAAAACAAGTTGGCAGCAGTGTTTTGGTTGAGTGTGCAACGTGGAAGGGCAGCAGAGAGAGATGTGGGGAAACATAATGTTCTGATGCTGGTGGCTTGATAAATACTCATTAAAAAAACAAATCCATTTTCAGTGACTGATCAAAACTATCATTTTCTATTTCAGAGAAGACTTGAGACTTCCAAATATTGTTAGACGCCATCAACATTTATCAGGGAAGATCTAGCAAAAGAGCTTGATCAAATGGAAAGCATTTCCAAAGATAATGTTAAATTTAAATTCAATCTCGGAGGAAGATAAGAATTGTTTACTGTAATAGAAGTTCTGTGTGGTGATCGTAACATATTTTGTGGGTGTTACCACCAGTGTGTCCGGAACAGTTCAATATATCAGAACCTAATTTGAAAATTGCATGATTAGAGATGGCAGGTTAAATGAATTAGTTAGCAAACTCAAATTCAGTTTCTTTATGCTACCGGACCACCTGGTAAATAAAATAGAATGTTATAGAGATTTTAGTTTAGTTTAGTTTAGTTTAATTTAGGGATACAGTGCGGAAACAGGCCCATCGGCCCACAGGGTCTGTGATCCCCGTACACAAGCACTATCCTGCACACTATTGACAATTTACAATCTTTAGCGAAGCCAATTGACCTACAAACATTTATTCACAAAATGCTGGAGTAACTCAGCAGGTCAGGCAGTATCTCGGGAGAGAAGGAATGGGTGACGTTTCGGGTCGAGACCCTTCTTCAGACTGATGTCAGGGGAGCGGGACAAAGGAAGGATATAGCTGGAGACAGGAAGATAGAGGGAGATCTGGGAAGGAGGAGGGGAAGAGAGGGACAGAGGAACTATCTAAAGTTGGAGAAGTTGATGTTCATACCGCTGGGCTGCAAGCTGCCCAGGCGAAATATGAGGTGCTGTTCCTCCAATTTTCAGTGGGCCTCACTATGGCACTGGAGGAGGCCCATGACAGAAAGGTCAGACTGGGAATGGGAAGGGGAGTTGAAGTGCTCGGCCACCGGGAGACCAGTTTGGCCAACGCGGACCGAGCGCAGGTGTTGAGCGAAGCGATCGCCGAGCCTGCGCTTGGTTTCGCCGATGTAAATAAGTCTTTGGAGATTGGGAGGAAACCGGAGAACCCGGGGAAAACCCATGCAGGTCACAGGGAGAATGTTATACAAATGTACAATTGTACAAATGTACAAAACCCAACAATTTATTATTGCTTTTGGAGTCTGGGACAGTCAATGCTCAATGATCAGAAAAAATTAACTGTGTGTGATTATTTTAAGTCTTTAGAGTTTAGAGAAGTATCTTGGAAACAGGCCGTTCGGGGGCGGGGAACCCACGCAGTCACAGGGAGAATGTAATCTAATCGGTTAACTGTTTTTTGTAAGATTGTCCTTAGTGTGTAAGGTAGAACTAGTGTACGAGTGATTGCTGGTCGACACGGATTCGGTGGGCCGATGGGCATGCTTCCTCGCTGTAGCACAAAAAGAAACTACAATGAAACACTTTTAAGGGGCAGCACGGTGGCGCAGTGGTAGAGTTGCTGCTTTACAGTACCAGAGACCCAGGTTCGATCATTACTACGGTGCTGTCTGTACGGAGTTTGTACTTTCTCCCCGTGACCGTGTGGGGTTTTCTCCGGGTGCTCTCCCACGCTCCAAAGACGTGCGGGTTTGTAGATTAATTGGCTTCAAGAAAAAATTGTAAATTGTCCCTGGAGTGAATTGTGTGCTGGTTGTATCAGAGATCGCTGGTCAGTGAGAAACTTAGTTTTTGCACCATATCTCTAAACTAAAGTAAACACTCGCTGGGAAAAAGCTGCAACATGTCCTGAAACGTTGAAATGCAAATCATTTTTGTTATGTAAATGCTAATTTATCCTGTATTATGCTCCAATAACCACAATAAGTTGTACAAACATAATTGTATCATTAGTTTTGGTATCATAATTCTAACACTGAATTGCAGCATTATTCATGTAGACTTTAATTAAATTCTAATACACTGGGCAAATCTGTGCTTCCATAATGAATGTAGTTCATCCTTATTACTGGTTGAAATAAGCTATTGTGTGCAAAAGCTATTCAGTGTATGAGCTTGAACTTTGGGAAATAATCTTGTCTCCAAAGAGCAAAACGAGACAATCGTAGTTCGAAGGCAAAATGCCAGTCTGGAAACCTGAAATATAATGGGGAAAAAACCCAGAAAATACTGAAATTTTTCCGCAGGTCAGGCAGCACCTGTGGTGGGAGGAATAAACATAGAACATGGAACAATACTGCTCAGGGACAGGCCTTTCAGCCCACAGTGTCTGTGCCAAACATGATCAGGAGAGTCAAGAACCAAGAGTGTTTTATTGTTGTATGTCCCGAAACGGAACAATGAACAATGAACAATTCCTTGCAGCAGCATAACAGTACATGTAAACATAGCGCTCTGTAAAACTCATAATGCACGACAAAAAACGTTCAGTGGAAATTAATTTAAAAAATAGACAATATCATATTAAGAAGGGTTCTGACCCGAAACGTCACCTATTCCTTTTCTCCAGAAGCTGCCTGACCCACTGAGTTACTCCAGCATGCACGTCAACTAGCATGCACGTCCTCTGCCTAACTGTGATCCAAATCCTTTCATTCCCTGCCTATCCATGACCTACCTAAAAGCCTCTTAAATGCCACTTAGACATAGAAACATAGAAAATAGGTGCAGGAGTAGGCCATTCGGCCCTTCGAGCCTGAACCGCCATTCAATATGATCATGGCTGATCATCCAGCTCAGTAATCTGTACCTGCCTTCTCTCCATACCTTTAGCCACAAGGGCCACATCTAACTCCCTCTTAAATATAGCCAATGAACTGGCCTCAACTACCTTCTGTGGCAGAGAATTCCACAGACTTACCACTCTCTGTGTGAAGAAATGTTTTCTCATCTTGGTCCTAAAAGACTTCCCCCTTATCCTTAAGCTGTGACCATTTAGAACTTAGAACAGTACAGCACAAGAAAAGTCCCCCCAGTCCGCAATGTTTGTGCTGAACATGATGCCAAGACCAACCCTTATTTGCTTGCACGTTATCCATATCCCTCCATCCTCTGCATATCCATGTGCTCTTAAACACCACTGTCGTATTCGCCTCCAGGCACCCACCAGCCTCTGTGTTAAAATTTTACCCCACACATCTCTTTTAAACTTTGCCCTTCTAACCTTAAAGTCATGTCCTCCACCAGCCCCCAGCACAATCAAGGAACAGTCTCATCCCAGGAATGAAGCAAACCATTGGGTTGTAAGCTGCCCAAGCGGAATATGAGGTGTTGTTCCTCCAGTTTGCGTGTGGCCTCACCCTGACAGTGGAGGAGGCCCAGGACAGAAAGGTCAGTGTGGGAATGGGAAGGGAAGTTAAAATGGTTAGCAACCGGGAGATCCAGCTGGCCTTGGTAGACTGAGTGCAAGTGTCCGGAACATTCTGCACTTGGTCTCGCCGATGTACAGGAGACCATATCGGGAACACTGGAGGCAGTAGATGAAGTTGGAGGAGGGACATGTGGACCACTGTCTCATCTGGAAGGACTGCTGGGGTCTCTGGATGTGGGCAAAGAAGGAGATGTGGGAACAGGTGTAAGTTGTGCTCCTTGTGAGGTGTATAACGTTTGACTGTCGTAAGATGCTGCCATCAGTGGGAATATCACAGAATATATCCAGATAGCGGGTCTTAGATCTGGAAAAAAAAGCATTTTTGCTTCTGTACAAGACTGCAGCTAATAGAAACGACAAAAATCAGATCAGCTGTTTGAAAGGGATAAACAACTGCATCCCTCCACCTCCTGTTACGGAAACAACAACCGAAGGAATCAACACCACTGGGCCAGGAGTGGAGGACCTTTGTTGTTGCCCTACATGCCAGGAGGCATAATGGGCAGTAAGAAGTAAGAATCCCTCCACCTCCACAATCTCCAAAACTATCCCACATGTTCATTCCAAGCCCACCATTAAAGTTACATTTCTTTAATCAACTGAAACAGATTGCTCTGCCTTGGGGGATGTTAACTCTATGAATAATTATCAGGTTACTTATACACTTCTTCCCCACGACCTATCCGCACCATTGACTTCAGCTGTGTTTCAGTGCAAGCCGTGTGTGTTACGTCAAGTGTGAGGGTCATAGTGTCACAGAGTCGCAGAGTCACAGAGTCATACAGTGTGAAAACAGGAGCTTCGGTCCAACTTGCCCATGCCGACTAACATGCCTGAAGTCTGAACAAGGGTCTCGACCCGAAACGTCACCCATTCCTTCTCTCCCGAGATGCTGCCTGACCTGCTGAGTTACTCCAGCATTTTGTGAATAAATGCCCCATCTACACTAGTCCCACCAGACTGCATTTGGCCCATATCCCTCTAAACCTGTCCTATCCATGTACCTGTCTACATTTTTCTTAAACTTTACGATAGTAGAGTCTCAACTACTTCCTCTGGCAGCTCATTCCATACACCCACCACCCTTTGTGTGAAAAAGTAGCCCTTCAGGTACCAATGAAATCTTTCCCCTCTCAATTTAAACCTATATCTCGATTCCCTACTCTGGGTAAAAGACTCTGTGCACGTACCCTATCTATTCCTCTCATGATCGTGTTATGGGGAAAAGGCAGGAGGATGGGTTTGAAAGGGAAAGATAGATCGGCCATGATTGATCTGTGCTGAATAAGATGCCAAGATCATCTCTTATCTATCTGTACATAGTCCATATCGCTCCATTCCCTGCATATCCATGTGCCTATCCAAAAGTCTGTTAAACGCTACTATTTATCTCCTTCCAACCACTCCAGCCAGAGCGTACCAGGCAATCACCACCTGGGTCACACTGCCAGGGGTGGTGGTGGAGGCAGATACGATAGTGGTGTTCAAGAGGCTTTTGGATAAGCACATGGATGCGCAAGGAATAGAGGGATTGAGTCACATACAGCAGATGAGATCAGTTAACTTGGCATCATGGCCAGTACACATATTATGGGCCGAAGGGGCCCATTCTGTGCTGCACTCTTCTACATTATGTTCTATGACTCTTCCAAGACCTCACCAAATGTAACTTGCAGAAAGAAATGAACTGAGAGTCCAACTTCAAACCTTTACAGATTATTGTTGCTGTTGTAAAATCGTAAAGGTAATATATGTTGCTGAATGAGGTGTAACTGAGTTCTTAATGGTGCACTAAGCCATAATTACAGATTAAAAGGGTTTCCAATGCTTAGGAAACTAACTTTATAACTGTAGGGTCCTATTCCTCCACTAATTACTCCGCATTTCAATTATTTTTAAAGCAACAATTTATTTTTTCTTTCATTTTTACGAGATCCTTCTTTTTCCTTAATCGTATGCGTTTGTCACAAAGGCTTACAGCACAGAATCAGACACTCTAGCTTATCCAGCTTTCCTTTCCCCCCCACATTCAGTCTGAAGAAAGGACTCGACCCGAAAACGTCACCTATCCATCTTCTCCAGAGACGCTGCCTGACCCATGGAGTTACTCCCCAGCACTCTGTGTCCCTTTGTGTATTAACCAACAGCTGGAGTATTTTGTTTCTACTCTAGCTTTTAGTTTAGATTGGAGGTACATCAATGAAACAATTGAGTCTATGCCGATGATAAATCACCTGTTCTCAACCAGTTCCATGTTAATCCCATTTTCTCATCCACTGCCTGCAAACTTGGTGCAATTTAAAGAGGGCCAATTAACCTACAAACCTGCACGTCTTTGGCGATGTGGGAGGTAACCAGAGCCCATACATCTGTTTCCACGGTGTATCTTTCAATCCATTAATTCAATCTATCTAGGTAGGTGCAATGTGCTGGAGTAACTCAGCGGGTCTGGCAGCATCCGTGGAGAAAGCATCCATCGGGTGGCGCCACCAGCATGGGCAGCATAGTCTGTCCCTTTCTGTTTTTTTAAATTTTAAGTATGTGTTAAAAGTATGTTTTAGTGTTCCTTGGTTTGTTTTATG